>NC_056745.1:623492553-623659208 GCF_019279795.1 Protopterus annectens
CTGGGTTTGGGAGGGTGGTCTGTAGCAGGCTATAAACTGGAAGGCAGTTTTACCCACTGTTATTTGCACATGGATAGTCTCTGATGCTTTGTGCTGTGCCACCAACCTGGTGGTGTGGGTATCTTTGACGAATATTGATACTCCCCCTCCTTTTGTGGTTCGGTCCAAGTTTTGGGGACAAAAAGCATGGTATGAGGTATAACCTGATGGTGCTGGGGTGCTCTCGGGAGCCTTGAACCAGGTTTCAGTTACTGCACAGATATCGATGTTCTCCATGCTAAGGAGAGTTTCGAGTGCGTGCATCTTGAGGTTTAGACTTTTGGCGTTGAGTAGCACTACTCTTAGTTTCTTTTCCCTTGTGATACCTATGGAGGTGGGTACGTCTTTTGAGCCTTGCCTAAAAAAGGCACTATGGGGGTAGCAAGAGCATTTGCCAATATCCGAGAGCCCAGGGGTGATAGGTGCAAGCCGTCCCTAGCGAAGCATCGTGGCTTGTCGAGCATGTCATCCCAGGCTGACAGGCACTGGATCCCTTTGAATGACACCAATACTTAAGCCAATTGTTGAAATTGATCATCTTGTCTTCATATTGTGGCATCATTCTTGGTGAGGGTAAGATGCTACTCAAGGTCAGGGTCATACCAGCCTGGGCTACATGCTCAGAGAGCTCCTCTATGTCTCTTTTCATGTAGTCCAGGGAGGTACGTCTCAGGTCATTCACACCAGCATGGACAATGACCGAGTCATAATTGTACTTGCCTTGGAGTGACCTGAGTGCTTGTGTTATGTGTAATGTAAAATAACTGGACTGAAGCCCAAGTGCTTAAACCAGAACTAATACACTTTTAGAATAACAGACACTGAGCCCTCAATCAGCAGTTCCCAACTTAGAAGGATGTAAGCTACCTGTCCTGCCACCACAGTGCAGGCCACAAACCTTCCTAATGTAAAACAACTGGTCTGAAGCCCAAGTGCTTAATCCAAAAGACTTATGTACTGACAATATTGTACAGCGAAAAAAAAATCATACATTTTACTTCAAAACAAGTTACCAAATGCCTTAACAGGTAACCATGTTCTACTGTTGCTGCATTTGCAACATGTAAAAAATCTGAGAATACTTTTGTCAGCCTGTGTGTCTGCTAAAGTCCACCTTTCAAACATCCCAGACTGCTAGTTAAACAAACAGACTATTCTTGCAACATATTTAAAATGCAAATAAGTTTTTTTCTGGTCTCTCAAGAAAAATCCTGGCAACTGGGAAACATTATGTAAATCAGGTTAAAGCACAGAAGTTATATGTTGTGAAAGAGGAAGAAAAAATGTGAATAATGACTGTGTAAAAAGATAACTGTTACATGTGAATTAACATTCAAAGACATATTAGTTGTACATACATACAACATATCTCAAAACACCTCTTACATACTTATTAAACCATTGCAACTCAAGAGTACTCTAAGTGATATAAGACTATTAATATGCTTACCTTTCTTCATCAGGGAAAAAAAAGAATAAATGTTCAACCCTTTCATGTTATTCATACTATGCTGTGCTTGCTTGCATAACCTCCTACCATCACATATTGTGTTCTCATCAATCTTTGATGAGGAACTTATCTTGGCAATACTGTATTGTAGTGTAGTATTCCCTGTCCGAATGTGCAGAAGTGGGTGAGGCCTGTGTATCTGACATGCGAAATGGCCGTGATGTTGTATGTAAATGATTAACTGCCCTGCCGATCTGACAGTGACATCATGTATACATTGGTTGTTGATTGGCACTACAGCAGTGATCTAATAAAGAGTATCAACAGTTTTTTTTTGTCAACATGCGATAATTCAAGGTGACATACCAGAAAACAAAAAATTTCTGTCACTTCTATTTTGTATCTTATTCTAGTATTACTTTTCTTTTGTTTTAAGTTTTCTGTTCTGTTGGGAGTTTTAAGAGTTCTTGGCTAGGGTCAGTTAAAAAAAAGTTACCAAGAATTCCTTTGCAAATTGTGAATAACATCAGTTAATTAGTGGGAGGAGCTGAGAGACAGCATTGCTATTTCATTTAGAAATATCTGTAATTATTTGAAGTGTTTGTGTGGTCTACACTGTTCTGAGTATCACTCATCTCTGCATTTAATTTTGATCACTTCTATTTTGTATCTTATTCTAGTATTACATTTGTTTTGTTTTAAGTTTTCTGTTCTGTTGGAGTTTTAGGAGGTTCCCCACTCACCAGCCCAGTCCTTGTGTTCTTAAATTTGGTGGCTTTTGAGTTGCCCACCCCTAACATAAACCTCATTTTGGACACTCTTCCCAGTCCCATCTCATCAGCTTATTCTACTGAGTAGAGAGAGATCATTTGGGAAGGCTCACCCCCTTAGTTTATCAACCTTAAATTATCGTATTTCATCCCTTCCCACTTAGCCAAAAAAACCCAGCACTTATTCATCTGATTTTACTGTATTTGTGTTTCTTTCTACTTTATTTTGCTTTTGCTGCCTGTTCTTAAAAGTACTCAAGTGCATTTATTCTGCTGCATTTATTACTGCTTGTTAGCCCGATTAAATTTTAACTGTTATTCTAAGCCTTTTGGTTTAAGCACTTGGGCTTCAGGCCAGTTATTTTACATTAAGGTTTGTGGTCTGCACTCTTGTGGGAGGAGAGGGTAGATTCTGCCCTTCTGATCTTGGAATTTCGGGTTAAAGGCTTATTGTGCCTGCTTATTTGAACTGTTTCTTTCTGAAATTGGTGCGCCTTGTCTGCTGTAGCATAGACTAGATTCAGACCTGCTGAATCTAGCTTTGTTTGTATAACTTGAGCACTAATCCAGGCCATCTTTTTTTGGAGAAGGTTCTCCTGCTCCCTAGTGGCAGGAGTGTGCAGCTAGAACTTGTCTGATTGAAGACTGCTGGATCAGGGGATTCAGTTTTGAGCTTTTTTATTGGTTAATTTGTTTACATCAGTTTGCTTGTTTGCTACTGTTATATTAAAAAAAATCTAGCTTGTTTTCCCACCTTTCTTGTTACTACAGTACTCTAGATACAGATTTGCTGTATTCATGACTGTACTGTAGTTTCTGAGTTCCCCAGACCTTTCTATGTTACAGGGAAGCCTCTCAGCTTATCAGTGGCACTAGATAGCCTATCTACCACAAGAGGAGTGGTTTCTAGCATTCAACTTTCTGCTTTAAAAGGCCATGTTTGCACATCGTGCAGCACCACTAAGCTAGGGTAAACTATTACTGGTGCCAGAAAGTCTGCTCTTCAATTTTTCCTTGGATCTTGCAACTTCATTTCTCTCTTGCATTTAACTAGCTTATTCGCCTAGCACTTCATCTGGTTTCTTGTAGCAATTATTGTAGCACACAAGTGCTAACAGCACTAAACATCCTATAAGGAAACAGCTCAAGTACTTATTAATAATGACCATCCCTCCTGGCATGTCTAAAGGTCTGTTCCCTGTGCTTTTTCCTATTAACCTGGTGAACTTGGGCATTATGATGCAGTGTAGCAACTGCCTCATGTACACAAACAACCCTCTCCTCTTACCTCCCAACACTCAAACTTGTGAGAGATGCACTTATGTATCCAAACTGGAAGACATGCACTCTCCAGCCAATACCGGAATAGTTGATCAAGAGGAGAAGGTCAATACCTGCACAACACTGCATGGAATACATAGCCCAACACCCACCATAACAACTCCCACATAAAAACACAAACCACACAGCCACCTTCAAGGAGGCTCTCAATAGAAATCTACGCAAAAAGCAGAGAACTCCAAATCAGAAACGCACTCAACCACCACAACACAGCACAGATCACAAGACAAATAGCTTGCCTACACAGTGTACCCCACAACCTAAGCCCCTAAAGCAAAACAGCTTGCCCAATACACTAATCATAAGTGACTCGATAGTGAGGCACACTGATGTCCCACTCATTAGGTTGAATAAGGAGAAGATAACAGTCAGCTGTCTGTCAGGTGCCAGAATCCGACACAACACACACACTCAGGTCACTCCACAACAAGTACAAGTATGACTCTGTCACTGTCCATGTGGTTGTGAATGACCTGAGAAGTACCTCCCTGGACTACAAGAAAAGAGACATGGAGGAGCTCTTGGATTATGTGGTTCAGGCAGGTATGACCGTAGCCCTGAGCAGCATCCTACTGTCACCCAGAATGATACCGCAGTACAAGCAGAAAATGATTGACTTCAACAACTGGCTAAGATTCTGGTGTCATTCTAAGGGGATCCAATATCTGTCTGCTTGGGATGACATGATTGACAGACCTCGATGCTTTGCCAGAGATGGCCTGCATCTGTCACCCCTAGGTTTCTGGATAACTGGCTAAGCCTCTTGCCACTGCTACAGTGCCCTTTTTAGGCAGTGTTCCAAAGATCAAATTACTACTGTAACAGCTATAAATAAATGCAATCTGAGGGTCATGCTGTTCAACGCTAGATGTCTAAATCTCAAGATTCACTCACTCGAAGCACTCCTCAAAATGGAGATCATCAACATTTGTGCTGTAACAGAGACCTGGTTTAAAGCAGCAGAAAGCAACCCTGCACTACCAGGCTATAACTCATTCCACACCTTTTGGCCCCAGAAAATGGATCAAAGCTCCAAAGGCGGTGGCGTTTCCATATTCATAAAGGATATATACACCTCCAGACTAGTAGCCCAGCATAACGCATCGGAGATACTTCAGGTAGAACTAACAGTGGGTAAGATGGCAATTCAGGTTGTAGCCTGCTATAGGTCCCCAACCATGTCCCAAGTCTCTCATCCCACGTTCCTAAGCACCCTGGAAACTGTTAGGGTCCAACACAACACTCTCATACTGGGTGACTTCAACTACCCCTCCATAAACTGGGAAAACTACTCATGCACCAATACACTTGCCCACTGCTTCCTGGAATTCATTAATTCCAATGCGCTGGATCAGCTCATTCTTACCTCCACTAGAGGAAGCAACATCCTTGACCTGGTTATTACTTACATGGGAAACTGCTGCTCAACACCAATAGTCAATTCCTCCCTGGTTAGATCTGACCACAAACTAATTACCATGGAAATCCACATCTCACCTACACCACCAGCAAAGGTAACCATCATGAAAAACTTCTACAAAGCTGACTTTGGGCTCCTAAAAACAGAGGTGGCTAACTTCACAGCACCCATGCAGATGGAAAATAGGTGCATGACTGCTGAATCATACACCAATGCACTGCATGAATATGTACATAAATGCATGGAACTAGCCATACCCAACAGCACCAAGATGCTCTCCTCCAAAAAAAGGAAGTCAATCTGGTGGTCCCTTGGCATTAACAAACTCTACAACAAAAAGAAGAAACTGTTGCAGAAAAAGGTGAAGTACCAAGACTGGAAAAACTCCCTTATTAGCCTCAACAAAAAGTTGAGATCCCTCATCAAAACCTGTAAAGCTAGCTATGAAGGCAGAATTGTGGCAGACACTAAAAACAACCACAAAGCCTTCTACAGTTATATCAAGAATCTCCAAAGCAATACCCAGATTTGCTCTGAGTTACTGCACAATGGTACCTCCTATACTGAGCCAACAGATATTGCCAACATACTAGCCGCCAGATTCAGTGTCAACTTTACCCATCTCTCCCCCCCTAAAGAACCAATCACAATACTGGAGGATTGCCAGGCACCCAGCATTATTGCAGCACAGGTTAAAGCTGCCTTGTCCAAGGCCAAGAACACAGCTTCTATGGGACCCAACAATATCCCTGGCTGTGTTCTACATGAACTACAAAGTGAACTACCACCACACCTATGTGTCCCGTTCAATCACAGCCTCACCTCAGGCTTTGTCCCTACAGAATGGTGCACTGCTACAGTCATCCCTCTCCATAAAGGGGGAGCGACTACAGACCTTGGGAATTACTGCCCCATTAGCCCGAGTCTGATAGGTAAGGCTATGGAGTACATCATCATGGACCTAATTAACAAGGATATAGGGAATCTCCAAACTCTGGATCGCACACAATTTGGTTTTGTGCAGGGAAGATCATGCCTGCTCAACCTGATTGACTTCTTTGAGTCAGTCACCAGAGCTGTGGATGAGGGCAAGGCAGTTCATACAGTCTACCTCGATCTGGCCAAGGCCTTTGAAACCATTCCCCACTCAGGAATTATTGATAGACTCATCAAACTAGGCATCAATCCCTATATCACTAGGTAGGTTGCAAACTGGCTCACAGACAGAACCCACAATGTGAAAGTAGCAGACTCCAAGTCAGACTGCCGACCAGTCATGAGTGGAGTCCCAAAGGGATCGGTCTTGGGTCCTCTCCTGTTTGGCATCTACTACTCAGAATTTCAGGGCAACACAGAGGGATTCCGGCTGACCAAGTTCACCAATGATTACAAGCTGGGAGCCATTATTAACTCCCCAAGTGATGCAGACATCCTACAGAAAGGCCTCACTGAGACCAATGACTGGTGTCGACACCATGGCCTTAAGCTTACTGCCAAAAAATGTGTCGTCATTCCCTTTAAGAAAAACTCAGTTCCTGCTAATTAACACATCGAGGGTAGCCCACTGAACACCGAAGGAGATAAGAGATCTGGGGACACAGGTTGATAGCAACCTCTCCTTTGACCTCCACACTGCCACTATGATCAGAAAGTCCTTCTATGTGGCCCATCTCATTACCAAAGATCTCTCTCTTCTCTTCCCTCATGAGACCAATCATTAAGTATAATGCCCCATTTGGCATGTACCTCACTAAACACCTGTAACAGCTGGAAAGGCCACAAAAGTACCTCACAAAGAGGATCCTAGGCCTTAAACACATGCCCTACCTGGACAGACACAAAAAACTCCAATTATTCTCTGTCTCATATCGTCTATTAAAGGAGATCTCTGCTTGACTTACAAAGCCATGTCTGACCCAGCTCTGTTAGGAATGTTACACCTAAAGAAATCCCAATCCCTCCGCACCACATGCTCCAGGGACCGCAACCTCATTACTACAATCAACAGAAATTACAGTTGTGTACACTTACCATAAATGTAGATGTTCGAGTATATTCACTGTTGCATTAATCACATTTGGGTTATCTGCCTGCAGGTAGCTCTCAGCCGGCCTGAATACCAGAGTCTTCTGATTTCTGTGTCGGATGCTGTCACTTCCTCCATGAAGTTAGGTCATCAGGGGTATAAAACATGCAGCTGATGCCATTACATCAGTTTTTCTTTCCACAGATGTCAGGTGCCCCCACAATAGGAAGCAATTATATGGTATGGAACACCCCCAGCAAAAAGCAAATTCACATGATATAATATATGCCAAACAAGCAGGAAAGGTAGAGCCAAGAGAAGTTTAGGGGCTGGAGAGAGGGTAACCAGGACTGCAACAGTGAATACACTTGAACATCTACATTTATGGTAAGTGTACACAACTGTACTATGTTCTTCATGCTTCAATGCTGCAGTCATCACATTTGGGTTGATTTCCAAAGCTAAGAAAGGGTGGAGGCAGTTAAAGAGCATTAAGGCTAGCAATTAGGCCCTGTAAGACTGCTGTGACACATCCAGCTCTGGATGTAGAAAAGATAGGCAGGTGGTAATGCTTGGTGATAGTATGTACAGAGCTCCAGGTAGCAGCTTCCAGGATGTCCCTGGTAGGGCCTCCTCTGAGAAATGCCACAGAGGTAGATGCAGCCCCGGTGGAATGTGATCTTATCCCCTCTGTCCAAACAGAATCTAAGCTGTCTGTGCACATCCAGAGAATGCAGTATCCTTTCCTCCTTATTTTGAGGATTAGGGAAGAAAGTAGGCAAATGAATGGAGTGGTTTAGAGCCACACTAGACACCACCTTGGGCATAAAGGATGGATTAGTCCTGAGGGAAACCCTGCCCGCATGGAAGATAATGAAGGGCTCCACTATCATGAGGGCCTGCAGTTCAGACACTCTTCTTGCTGAAGTGATGGCTACAAGTAAGGCTGTTTTCCAAGAAAGTAATTTCAACTCTGCTGTAGCAGATGGTTCAAAGGGGGGGGGGGGGGGTGAGTTTTTCCAATACAAAGTTAAGGTCCCAGGCTGGAGTGGGAGCTCTCCTGGGGGAGGTCTTAAATGTTTGGCCCCTCTAAGGAAATGTTTTAGCAGGGGATGAGAAAAGAGGGGTGGCTCAGTATTATAATGTGCTGAAATGGCAGAGGCATGAATCTTAATTGAAGAGAAAGATAGGCCCTTGTGGAGCATTTTTGTTAAATAATCTAGAATATGAGGTAAGCTGGGCACTGTTGTGCCCCATCCCCTGAGCCTGGATCCAGGAACAGTATCTTTTCCACTTTTCTGAATAGGATTTTCTAGTACTAGGCCTCCTTGCCTCAAGAATGACATCCAGCACCTGCTTACTGAGGGTTGCTAGAGGTGAGCTCATGGAATTAGCCAGGCTGCAACATTCAGGGTTTGAAGTTGAGGGTGCAGAAAGTACAGTTTTGTACCTACCATAAATGTAGATGTCCGAGAGGTATGCATCTGCAGTCCTAACATATGGGTTGTCCTGCCTCAGGCAGCCCTTCGGTCGGCCGGATTCCAAAGTCTGGGTCTGGCCTCGGCTGATGTCGCACTTCACCCGACGTCATAGCTGCTGTGAATTGGGTATAAAGGCATCAGCCGACGCCATTTTCCTCAGTGTTTCTTGCCCCAGATGCCAGGTGCCCTCTAGGAAGGCTAAATTTGGATAAATGCAAATGATTCAAAACAGTAGAGAGCAAACAAAAATAAACATGTATATACATATATACAAACAAATACACCATAATAGATTCCCCCAGCTAGCTACAAGATGGGCAAATACCCTAAGAGTACCACAGAGGGGAAGGAGGGTGGGTAATCCTGACTGCAGATGCATACCTCTCGGACATCTACATTTATGGTAGGTACAAAACTGTACTATGTCCTTCAAGGATGCATCTGCAGTCCTAACATATGGGTGGAATACCATAGCCAAACTGGGGGAGGAGGCACTAAGAAGATTATGGTGTAGTTAAGATCCCTTGCAAAACAGCAGTTGCAAAACCTGCTCGGGATCTGGAGTATAAAGGTAGATTATAATGCTTGGCAAATGTATGCACGGAGCTCCAAGTAGCAGCCTCTAGAAAGTCTTTGGTAGCCACTCCTCGTAAGAAAGCTGTAGTAGTGGCTGTAGCTCTTGTGGAGTGAGGCCTGATGTTTTCTGGAGTTGTCTTTCCATGAAAAGAGTAACAAAATCTAATGCAATTTCCTATCCATTTTGAGATTGTCTGTTTTGAAATTGCTTTTCCTTCCATTCCTGTTGCATATGCTACCAGAAGCTGGTCAGTTTTTCTATTGTTCTTGGTTCTGTCCAGATAGTAGCGCAACTGCCTGTGCACATCCAAGGTATGTAGTAGTCTTTCCCCCCTGTTCTGTGGGTTGGGGAAGAATGTTGGTAGGTGGATTGCTTGGTTCAATGATACCCTGGAGACCACCTTTGGCATAAAAGTAGGGTTAGTTCTCAAGGACACTCTATCCTGATGGAAGATAAGGAAGGGCTGTACTGCCATTAATGCCTGTAATTCAGAAACCCTTCTTGCTGAAGTGATTGCAAGCAGGAAAGCAGTTTTCCAGGATAAGAACTGTAATTCTGCTGTTGCTGCTGGCTCGAAAGGAGGAAGTGTTAACTTTTCCAGCACAAAGTTGAGGTCCCATGTAGGCAAAGGTGGCTTCCTTGGAGGCTTTACATTTTTAATTCCTCTCAGAAACTGCCTGAGTAGAGGATGAGAGAAGACTGGAGGATCCATGCTGTATTCTGCTGAAATTGCTGATGCATGAATCTTAATGGAGGAGTAAGACAGGCCATTGTGGAAAAGTTCTGCTAAATATTCCAGGATGTTAGCTATGTTTGCTAATGATACATTTTCTCCTTTTGCTGCACTCCAAATGAGGTATCTTTTCCATTTGGCTGAGTAAGTCTTCCTTGTGGAGGGTCTGCGAGCCTCCAGTATAATGTCTTTAACCCTCTGGGATAAATCTGGGTTATTTTGTTTTATGTAATATTCCAGGCAGCTAGCTGCAGTGTTTTCAAGTTTGGATGTAGGATCTTGAAGTTGTTCTGTGTTAGCAGTAAAGGAACTAGAGGTAGAGGCCATGCGTGTGTCCTAGACATACTCCTCAGTAGCAGGTACCAATGCTGCCTCGGCCAGTCTGGAGCTATCAGGATGATCCTTGGGCGATCTTCTTTGATCTTCAGTAGCACTTTGTGCATCAAAGGAAGAGGTGGGAATGCATATGCTGTCAGGTTTTCCCAACTGAAGGAGAGGGAGTCCACCTTCCAAGCAAGTGGGTGGTATGCCCTTGTGCAGAATTTCCTCAATTGGTGGTTGTGTGGGGATGCGAACAGATCTATTTCTGGTAGTCCCCATTTCTTTGTAATGGACTTGAAGATGTCTGGATGCAGCATCCATTCGTGGGCATCCGTGGTAGTTCTGCTTAAGGTGTCTGCTAGTATATTTTCTTTTCCTGGCACAAATATGGTTTGGAGCTGAATGTTGAGGTTCAGGCCTACATTCCACAGGTCCATTGCCATCCGGCATAGAGGATATGAATGTGTGCCTCCTTGTTTGTTGATATACCACATGACTGTGGTGTTGTCCGTCCTTATCAGCAAATGACCCTGTTGAAGAAACGGTCTGAATGTCTGAATTGCCTGTTTCACTGCCAGCATCTCTTTTTGATTTATGTGTAGGTTCAGCTGGTCTTGTGTCCATAGGCCTTGTATACACTTGCCCACCATGTGTGCCCCCCAGCCTAGGTCCGAGGAGTCCGTGGTGATAGTCTGGCTTGGGTGAGGTTTGTGGAAGGGCAGTCCTCTGTTCAACTGACAGGCCTGAGCCCACCACAGGAATTCTTGCTTCAGGCATGGGATTATTGGAATCTGGGCTTCTAGGCTGTGCTTGTGTTGAGACCATATATTCCTTAGGTACCATTGCAACGTCCTCATATGCAGCCTGGCATGTGGAATCAATATTATGCAGGATGCCATGTAACCCAGGGCTTGCAGGACTTTCCTTGCTGTAAGCTGGTTCTGCGTTGTTAGTGCCATGAAATAGAGTGGTAGTTGCTTTTGCTTTTCTGCTGTGAGAAATGCCATCTGATTTGAAGTGTCCAGTTCTGCACCCAAGAATGTTATCCTTTGGGATGGTACCAGCCTTGACTTTTTCATGTTGACTGTGTATCCCAGGGCTTGCAGTAGTTGTATAACCTTTTCCAAATCTTGTGTTAATTTGGTCTTGTTGTCCGCTCGTATCAGGCAGTCGTCCAGGTATGGATAAATCTGAATTCCCTGAAGCCTGCAATGAGCAATTACTGATGCCAGGCATTTCGTGAATACTCTGGGCGCAGTAGATAAGCCAAAGGGCAATGCTGAGAATTGATAATGCTCTGATCCTGCAAGAAATCTGAGGTATCTTCTGCAATCTGGTCGTTTAGGGACGTGCAGGTATGCCTCCTTGAGATCTAGAGTCACCAGCCAAGACTCCTTGCCCAGCATGGGAAGAAGTTGCTGTAGGGTCAGCATTTTGAATTTTGGAACAATGAGATATGTGTTCAGAGCGGACAGGTCGAGAATAGGCCTCCATTGGTTTTCTTTTCTTGGTACCAGGAAAAGTCTGGAGTAAAATCCTTGTCCTTGTTCCATAGGTGGTACCTTTTCTATAGCTCTCATCCTTAGTAAGTGGTTGATTTGTCCTAGAGCGCTTGTTTTTTGGTTTGGTGGAAGGTGTGGAAGTGAAACCTGTAGCCTTTGTCTATTGTCTGTAAAATCCATTTGTTTCCTGTAATGTAATGCCAGTTTACGGAAAATAAGGCTAGCTTTCCACCCAAGGGTGCTTCCAGTTGTTCCCTGGTAGGCGGTATCAGAGCCAAGTCATTGTGTCTGTCCTGTGGAAGTGGCAGTAGCTGGATCTGTGGCAGTACTTCTCTGGTTGTTAGGCTGCCACTGACGTCCCCTGTAGGCACCTCTGGATTGACCTCTGCCTCTTGGGCACCTATTTCTGCCTCTCTGTGCTCTGGAGGTGTCTGGAAAGGACCAAGTCTTCGAAGGCCAATTTCTACTAAACCTCGGAGGTTGGACCTGTAAGAAATCCTTGACTGTTTGAACAGATTCTGCTTTTTCCTCCACCTTCTTTAGCACTTGCTGTGCAGGGGAGCCAAACAAACTTTGTTTCTCCATGGGAGCATCTAGGAGCCTTGACTTTACATGGTCTGGTAAGGATTGCTCTTTTAACCATGCATGCCTTCTGATCACTGTTCCAGTCATAGCTGATCTAAAGGAAGCCTCCAGTGCATCATAGCCGCATTTTAAAGAATGATTACTGACCTGCTGAGTGTTATGTACCAAATCCTGAAGGGACTTACGGTCTATAGGTTCAGGAGAGGACAGTTTTTTATTTAGCTGGTCTAACAAAAATTCCTGATACTGGATCATGTGGAATTGGCAGTTTAAGGCCCTAGCGAAAGAGTAGCAGAAGTATAAACTTTTTTACCCCCATCTCTCTAATGCTCTAGATTCTCTTTCAGAGGGAGGGGGGTTTTGGCAGAGGCAGCTGCTACAGCTTTGGGGCCCTGTGAAATGGTTTCAGGATCTGCAATAGGAGCCTTATACAAGTGAAAGTGTGTGTCCGGGACCCTGTAATATCTGTCGGGTTTAGCAGGGGCCGGGGGAAGAGAGTCAGGAGCAGTACAGGCATCATTAAATGCATCATCCACAACTGTTAGTACTGGAGGAATGGCTAAAGGCCTATGCTGTGGTAAATGTAAAAAGTCCTTAGCCTTTTCCTTGAATCTGAAAAATCCTGGCCCTGCCATTGAAATTGCTCTCTCATAGCATGTAAGGTTTCCCCAAAAGAAAATTCCTCAGGAGGGGAGGCAGAAGGAATGGAGTCTTCTGCATCAGAATCCTCATATGGAGAATAAGGGCCTTCTGGAGGATTTGAATTTTCTGACTCATCCGAGGAGTAGTCAGTAGAAACTGGATCGGGGGGCTCTGCTCTAGGCCTTTTCTCTGGAGGAGGTTGAGAGGCCCTGTCTGGGTGAGGTTGGGATCCCCTGATCAAGGAAATGAGATCCTCAGCCAGGCTGAGCATTTGGGAACTAGAGGTAGGCCTGTGTGGGGTTTTAGCAGGCAAGTCCTTAGAAGATTTAGCTGCTTTAGCCCTAGAAAAAGCCTTGATGGACATAGATGCAGGGGGCCTAGCAGCTCCACGTGCAGGAGTAGATATGTCTAAAGGAATAGTATCTGATAAATCCTGGGTGCCAGCTACAGCAGGAGAAATTTCAGTAGCAGATTCAGCCATGCTGTGTGAGGCCTCGGCTGTCGGAGGTATGTTTTCGGCCGAAAGAAGAACCGAGGACTCGGTTTCAGCCAAAACCGAGACACTCGCGGTTGGCTTAACCGTGGTTTCGGCCGAAACCGCGGACCGCGAGTGTCGGTCCTTTTCCTTACGCTTTTTAGCTAATTGTGAATTCGGAGTCTCCGATGGCATTTTGTAAGCAAAAGCGGGACCAAAAAACTCCTCCGCAAACTCCGACCTACGTCTAAGTGTCCGTCGGTTGAAGGAAGCACAGGCTAGACAAGCTGATATGTCGTGGTCTGGTCCTAAGCAAGGAAGGCAGTAAGAGTGGAAATCCTTATGAGGTATTTGTTTCCCACAAGTTAAACAATTATTTACTTTTTCTGACATTGGCTGAGGCAAGAAAGAGTCCCCAACGGGGTACTTAGCTTTTTAGAAGTCTTCGGTAGTAGAAATCTCTGGATCTGACCGACCGGCACTTGCGAACAGCTTCTGCTTCGGGCACCGCGCGGCAAGAAAGACTGAGGAAAATGGCGTCGGCTGATGCCTTTATACCCAATTCACATCAGCTATGACGTCGGGTGAAGTGCAACATCAGCCGAGGCCAGACCCAGACTTTGGAATCCGGCCGACCGAAGGGCTGCCTGAGGCAGGACAACCCATATGTTAGGATGCAGATGCATCCTTGAAGGACATTCTGGCCCGCCTGCTGGGACAGCAAGGAAGGGGTCTGAGGCAGGTGCCATGGTTGCAGCACTGTCAGACTGCGCAAAAGGGGGTACTAGTGCTGGCGTGGCCAGTCTGGGACAATCAGTATTGTCCTTGGCTTGTCCTGTTTGATCTTTAGTAAAACTTTCGAGAGGAGAGACAGAGGGGGAAAGGCATAAACTGAGAGGCTTTCTCAGGTAAAGGAGAGGACATCCACTTTCCAAGCTTGACTGTGGGGAGTTCTGGTGCAGAATGTCCTCCAGTGGTAGTTCTGAGAGGAGGCAAACAGGTCTACCTCTGGAGTCCCCCATTTGTCCCTCAAGAGCTTGAATATTTTGGGTTCCAGTTTCCATTTGTGTGGGCCCATGAGATTTCTGCTTAAGTCGTCTGCCAGTGAATTTAGTTTGCCTGGCAGGAACTGAGCTTGCAGGTTCATTTGGTAGCTCAAGGCAGTCTTCCACAGAGCCATGGCTAGTCTAGAGAGTGGGTAGGAATAAGTTCCCCCCTGCTTGTTTATGTACCACATAACTGTGGTGTTGTCTGTCTTTACCAATAGTTGTCCTGGAAGAATAAGGTCTTTGAAGGCTGTCAGAGCATTCTGTACAGCTAACATTTCTTTTTGATTGATATGCAGGTGCATCTGTTTTGGGTTGCATTTGCCCTGAATGCACTGCCCTGCCATGTGAGCCCTCCATGCATAGTCTGATGCGTCTGTTGTTAGGGTTTGGGCGGCAGGGGGTAGAGTGAAAGGGAGTCCCTTGTTGTGGTAGCAGGCCTCTGCCCACCAAAGGAACTCTGCCCTTAGAAAAGGAATGATAGGAATCACTGTTTGCAGGTCCTGAGAATGTTGACACCATAGACTTTTTAGATACCATTGAAGTTTCCTCATATGCAGTCTTGCATATGGAATTAACAGAATGCAAGAGGCCATGAACCCCCAGGGCTTGCAGGATTTTCCTTGCAGGTAACTGGGTTTTTGTGGCCAGTAGGTTATCAAATAAACTTGTTTCTCCGGAGTGAGGAATGCATCTGGGAAGTTGTATTCAAGCTTGCTCCCAGGAATACAATTTGTTGGCAGGGTACTAGGTGTGATTTCCTTTCATAACTCAAGTTGCAGTTATTCTGCTCTTTAGTAACTTGAACTGAAGCTAGTGTGTTATTTGCTAGTAATTACAGGTTTGGGGGTAGCCACATTCTTTGATTTCCTGTCCTTGCCTTTTTAAGTGGTGCATTGTGAAATTTTTATTGCTTAAAAACCTCAGCTTTGGCCAGCTAAGAACTTGGTTATATTCAACTGGACATATAAGAGAATTTAAGTACCTTTATCTGCACTTTTTAAAAAAAAATACAGTATTTAATTTGATTTAAACTGTGTTGAAGGAATATTGAACTCAAGTTGCAGTTATTGTGCTCTTTAGTAACTTGAACTGAAGCTAGTGTGTTATTTTGCTAGTAATTACAGGTGTGGGGGTAGCCACATTCTTTGATTTCCTGTCCTTGCCTTTTTAAGTGGTGCATTGTGAAATTTTTATTGCTTAAAAACCTCAGCTTTGGCCAGCTAAGAACTTGGTTATATTCAACTGGACGTATAAGAGAATTTAAGTACCTTTATCTGCACTTTTTTTTAAAAAAATACAGTATTTAATTTGATTTAAACTGTGTTGAAGCAATATTGAACTCAAGTTGCAGTTATTGTGCTCTTAATAACTTGAACTGAAGCTAGTGTGTTATTTGCTAGTAATTACAGGTGTGGGGGTAGCCACATTCTTTGATTTCCTGTCCTTGCCTTTTTAAGTGGTGCATTGTGAAATTTTTATTGCTTAAAAACCTCAGCTTTGGCCAGCTAAGAACTTGGTTATATTCAACTGGACGTATAAGAATATTTAAGTACCTTTATCTGCACTTTTTAAAAAAAAAAAATACAGTATTTAATTTGATTTAAACTGTGTTGAAGGAATATTGAACTCAAGTTGCAGTTATTGTGCTCTTTAGTAACTGGAACTGAAGCTAGTGTGTTATTTGCTAGTAATTACAGGTGTGGGGGTAGCCACATTCTTTGATTTCCTGTCCTTGCCTTTTTAAGTGGTGCATTGTGAAATTTTTATTGCTTAAAAACCTCAGCTTTGGCCAGCTAAGAACTTGGTTATATTCAACTGGACGTACAAGAGAATTTAAGTACCTTTATCTGCACTTTTTTTTAAAAAAAAATACAGTATTTCATTTGATTTAAACTGTGTTGAAGGAATATTTAACTCAAGTGGCAGTTATTCTGCTCTTCAGTTAGTGGCCTTGAAACTGCCCACCCCTCAGCCTGCCTCTGGGCCCATCTCATTTGCTCACTCAACTGAGTGCAGTGAGATCATATTCTGATTTCAGGCACTCCTACTGTGTACAAAGAGAGCATCTGGGAAACAGACAAAAAAAAAATTAAGCTTATTTCCTGCCTTTCCTGTTAAGTGGTATAGACTATTTGTAGGCTTCTGTGCCCCCAAGCCCTTCTGTGTTTGAGGGAAGCCTTCTAGCTTGTTTTATTTTCTTATAACTAGCCAATTTTCTAGTTTCAGCACTCAAATCTGTTTCTTTGATCTCAGCACTTGTTCAGATAAAAAAAAAAAAATGTATCTGCTTTTACTGTACTTGTGTTTCTACCTACTTCATTTTACTTTTGCATCATCTTAAAAATACTCAATTGTATTTATTACCGCTTGGTGTAACTCATTCTAAGCCTTTTGGTTTAAACACTTGGGCTTCGGACCAGTTGTTTTGCACTGAGAGGGTTTGTGGTCTGCACTGTTGTGGCAGAACAGGTAGCTTACATCCTTCTAGGTTGGGAACTGCTGATTGAGGGCTCAGTGTCTGTTATTCTAAAAGTGTATTAATTCTGGTTTAAGCACTTGGGCTTTCAGGCCAGTTATTTTACATTAAGAGGGTTTGTGGTCTGCACTCTTGTGGGAGGAGAGGCTGGACTCTGCCCTTCTGAGCTGGGAATTTCTGGTTAAAGGCTTATAGTGCATGCATATCTGAACTGCTTCTTACCGAAGTTGGTGCGCCTTGTTTGCTGTGGCATAGTTTGTGTAACTTGAGCACTAATCCAGACATTCTCTAAAGTATTCAATTGTATTTATTACTGCTTGGTTGTAACTTGATTAAAGTGTAGCTATCATTCTAAGTCTTTTGGATTAAGCACTTGGGCTTCAGATCAGTTGTTTTACATTAGGAAGGTTTGTGGCAAGCACTGTGGTGGCAGGACAGGTAGCTTTCATCCTTCTAAGTTGGGAACTGCTGATTGAGAGCCCAGTGTCCAAGGGTATTAGTTCTGGTTTAGGCACTTGGGCTTCAGGCCAGTTATTTTACATTAAGAAGGTTCGTGGTCTGCACTCTTGTGGGAGAAGAGGCTGGACTCTGCCCTTCTGAGCTGGGAATTTCTGGTTAAAGGTTTATAGTGCCGGAATATTTGAACTGTATCTTACACTGAAATTGGTACACCTTGTTTGCTCTAGCATAGACTAGATCCAGGCCTGCTGAATCTAGCTTTGTTTATATGCTTGTTGTTTGTTTGCTTGTTATTTCCTGGAAGCTAATTCCACCTAATACGCTTCTCAGCTTCTGTGGATCACTAGTGATATCTGCATTGCTTACTGTACTAGTTCCTTGTTTCACTTGAAAGAAAGTTACTGTTTGTCGTTTTTGCATTTAGTTACTTGTAACACATTGCACTCAAGTTACCTGGCACTTGCTCACTATAGCAATTATATAAGTCAGCACTAAAAATTAAAAGCACTACACCCTCACTCCCCACTGGCCCTTGTTTTCAATTATTAAGGAATTCCCAATATTATTCTAGCATGTCCAAAGGTAAGTTGTCAACCTCCTCTCCGGTCCAGCTGGTGAATCTGGGAATCTTGAGGCAATGTTATAACTGCCTCATGTACACAGACAACCCTCTCCTCCTCCCACACAACACAAATACTTGCGAGAGATGTAGCTATTTAGCCAAACTGGAGGCTGAGCTCTCTCAACTCAGGACTGGCAAGACCAGACAGGAGGAGAAGGCAACTACACACACCACAAAACCAGCCTCACATAATGCTACCACACCACTGAATCAAACACATAAACACACAAAGACATACTCGGAGGCTCTGAGTAAAAATTTACCTAAACAGCAGAGGCCTCCAAAGCAGACACCCAAACAACTGCTACCTCAACACACCCCACAAGCAACACATAAACCACAAAAGCAGTGTGCAAAGCAGTCACAGCCCTTAAGGCCAAATACAACACCAAACATACTTGTCATAGGTGACTCCATAGTCAGACACACTGACGTCCCACTCAACAGGCTGAACAAGGAGAGGGTCACAGTAAGCTGCCTATCGGGCGCTAGAATCCGCCACATAACACAAGCACTCTGGTCACTCCACGGCAAGTACAAATATGACACAGTCATTGTCCATGCTGGTGTGAATGACCTGAGACGTACCTCCCTGGACTACATGAAAAGAGACATAGAGGAGCTCTCTGATTATGTAGCCCAGGCAGGTATGAACCTGACCCTGAGCAGTATCCTTCCTTCACTAAGAATGATGCCACAATATAGAGACAAGATGATCAGCTTTAACAATTGGCTTAATGTCTTGTGTCATTCAAAGGGGATCCAGTGTCTGTCTGCCTGGGATGACATGCTCGACAAGCCATGCTGCTTCGCAAAGGACGGCTTGCACCTGTCACCCCTGGGATTCCAGATATTGGCTAAGGCTCTTGCCACCCCCACAGTGCCTTTTTTAGGCAAGGCTCAAATTCTAAACCTACCACCCTAGAAAACAAAAATGGGAAGAAACTGAGGGTAATGCTGCTCAATGCCAGAAGTCTAAATCTCAAAATGCACGCACTCGAGGCCCTTCTCAGTATGGAGAACATCGATGTCTGTGCTGTAACTGAAACCTGGTTCAAGGCTCCTGAGAGCACCCCGGCACTATTAGGTTTTACCTCATATCATGCGTTCCGGCCCCAAAACCTGGACCACACCACAAAAGGAGGGGTGTATCCATATTCATAAAGGATACCCACACCTCCAGGTTGGTGGCAATGCACAAGCTCGGAAACCATCCAGGTGCAACTAACCATAGGCAAAACTGCTCTACAAATTGTAGCATGCTACAGGCCACCCTCTCAAACTCAGGAACCCCACACAGCCTTCCTGAAGACACTGGAGGGTATAAATGTATCTCCAAACACCATCATATTGGGTGACTTCAACTACCCGAATATAGACTGGGAACATTACTCAAGCCCTAACTTTCTAGCCCAACGGTTCCTTGAGTTCATAAATTCAAATGCCATGGAACAGCTAGTCACTGTTCCCACGAGAGGAGAAAATATACTAGATCTCATTATCACAAACATGGGGACAAAATGCTCCACACCGGAAGTATATCCCTCATTGGTGAGATCTGATCATAAACTAATCTCACTGGAAATCCACATCCCGCCCCCACCCCAAACAAAAAAGACCACAGTGAAGAACTTCTCTAAAGCAAACTTCACACTACTCAAGACTGGTGTGGTATCCTTCAAGGCCCCTGAGACAGTGGAAACCACAACCAAAGCTGTGGAAGCCCTTACAAATGACTTCTATGAACACCTCCAGGACTGCATGGATCAGGCACTCCCAAATAAAACCAAGACTCTTTCCACAAAGGGCAAACGTCCAGTCTGGTGGACCCCAGCCATTAACAAACTTTACAATAAGAGGAGAAAGCTATTACATGATAGAACAAAATCCATAAAAGGGAAGTCACCCCTGATCATTATTAGTAAAAAAATATGAGCACTCATAAAATCAACTAAGGCCAATTTTGAGAGAAAAATTGCCATGGATTCAAAGGACAATCATAAGGCCTTTTTCAGCTATGTTAGGAACCTGGGTGGAAACTCCCAGATATGCTCAGAATTAGTCCAAAATGATACAAAAATCACTGAACCCACAGACATTGCCAGCATACTGGCAGACAGGTTCAGTGCAAACTTCACCCCCCTCTCCCCCCCTAAAGGAGAGATAACTATCCCAGCAGAGTGTAGCCTCCCAGACATCTCAAATGTGCAGGTGAAAGCTGCTCTCTCTAAAGCTAAAAACACAGCATCAATAGGACCGGATGGTGTCCCCGGCTGTGTGCTACATGAGTTAAATGAGGAATTAAACCCGCACATAAGGCAGCTGTTTAATCTCAGCCTTACCACAGGATACGTGCCCAAGGAGTGGCGTACGGCAACTGTGGTCCCGCTCCACAAAGGCGGTGCCTCTACGGACCCTGGTAATTACCGCCCCATAAGCTTAACAAGTCTAGTCTGCAAAGCTATGGAGAGGATCATAATGGAGCTCATAAACAAAGATATAGGGGACTTGCAGACATTGGACCCGACCCAGTTTGGCTTCGTCAAGGGCAGATCATGCCTTTTGAACTTGGTCGACTTCTTGAAACAGTCACCAAGGCCATTGATGAGGAAAGGCAGTCCATACAGCCTACCTTGACCTTGCAAAGGCCTTCAACACAATACCCCACTCGGGTATTGTAGAAAAACTTACCAGCTTAAATGTAAACCCATATGTCACAAGATGGGTTGCAAACTGGCTTAAGGACAGAACCCACAGGGTTAGAGTTGCTGGCGCTATGTCAGACTCAAAGCCGGTCACAAGTGGTGTCCCACAGGGCTCGGTCCTTGGCCCCCTATTGTTCGGCATCTACTTCTCAGAAGTACAGGCCAACATGGGAGGACTTTGGCTGACAAAGTTTGCAGACGACTGCAAACTGGGCGCCATAGTGGAAAGTGCATCGGACACGGATATCCTTCAGAAGGGACTCACGGAAACAGATAGCTGGTGCCAGAGCCATGGCCTGAAGTTAAACGCCAAAAAATGTATAGTCATACCCTTCGGGAAAAACAAGGTAACCCCAAGCTACCATATAGGTGGCAATCCACTAAGCACAGAAGAGGTTATCAGGGACCTGGGGACCGAGGTTGACAGTGGCCTTTCTTTTGACACTCATGTTGCTAAAGTGGTTAGAAAGACCTTCTACATTGCCCACCTGATCATGAAGGGATTCACATCCAGATCTAGTGAGGTCATTGTTCCCCTGTACTCTTCACTTATCAGACCAATGATCGAGTACAATGCCCCATTCGGGATGTATCTCACCTGACATCTGCAGCAGTTGGAGAGACCCCAAAAGTTCCTCACCAAAAGGATAAAGGGACTCCAAAATCTGTCATATGCTGCCAGATTGAAGAAACTCCAGCTCTATTCAGTTGCATACCGTCTGCTCAGAGGTAACATGTGCCTGACATACAAGGCCATGTCCAACCCGGAATTAATGGACATGCTCCACCTCAAAAAATCCAAATCCACCAAAACCACTAGAGCAAGCGACTTAAACCTTAGCACGGATATAAATAGGACGTGCTGGAGGGATAGAGTTATCACTCAGAGACTCCCTATGCTGTGGAATAAAATCCCGGTCCATGTGAGGCAGAGCACCTCGCTGGCTCTGTTCAAGAGAAATCTTGACCTGTGGATGGGAGATCATAGGTTTATCTTGGGAATCATCTCTGTGTCACTGCTGGACAGAGGCACAACAAACTAATGGGCATAGTATTTTTTCATATAAGGGCTGGCGTAAGCCACAAAAATTTGGGCTAGGCTTATAAATGCCTTAGGGCAGATAGCCTAGTATAAACCTATGAACCTATGAACCTATTGATGGTGTACCCCAGTGAGGTTAGAAATCTCTCTATAAATGCCAGGTGTTGTAATAGCAAGTCCTGACTTTCTGCCTGAATCAGGCAATCGTCCAAGTACGGGTAAATCTGAATATTTCTCTGCCTGCAAAATGAAATGGTTGGAGCTAGGCACTTTGTGAATACCCTGGGCTCAGTAGATAAGCCAAAGGGAAGTGCAGAGACCTGATGGAACCCTCCCTGAAATGTAGGTATTGTCTGCAGGATTCCCTTATTCGGATGTGCAGGTAAGCTTCTTTTAAGTCTAGAGTTGCCAGCCAGGCATCCTTGGCTAGCATAGGAAGAATCTGTTGAAGAGTTAGCATTTTGAATTTTGGAACCACCAGAAAAGTGTTGAGAATAGATAGGTCCATGATAGGAGTTTTCTTTTCCGGGAACCAGGAACAGTCTTGAATAAAAACCTCGTCCCCTTTATTCTGCTGGGACAGGTTGAATAGCCCTGATATTGAGGAGAGAGAGCACTTGTTTTTGGGCCTCTGCCCACTGATTTGGGGGGAGGTCTGGCCATCCACTTGAGGTTGGGAGTGAGTGGAAGTGGAATCTGTATCCTAGGGAAACTAAGTTTAAAGCTCATTTATCCTGGGTAATGAGTTCCCAGCTTTTTGCATGCAGGATGAGCTTTCCTCCTAAGGGAACAAGTAGTTGAGCAGGGCTTGGAAGAGTTAAGGATAAGTCATTGTGCTATTTTTCCATAAGGGGATGGCTTACTACTCCCTGCTTTGGAAGTGGGAGCCTCCCACTGCTTAGATCTGTGCATGACCTGAGACTGAAATCTTGGTGGTCTGCTGCTCCTGGGTTTGGACTGAAAAGGCCTGGAAGGGACTGGAAAAAAAACAGTTCTTTGAAGGCCAATGCCTACTGAATCTAGGAGGCTGTACTTGTAAGAAATCTTTTAACAGTTTGCATAGATTTAGCTTTTTCCTCAATCCTTTTGAGGACTTCTGCTTTGTTGTCAAAAAGGCGGTCTTGGTTTAAGGGTGCATTCAGTAATTTAGCTTTAACATGATCTGGCAAGTTTTGTTCCTTAAGCCAAGCATGCCTTCTAAGTACAGACCAGTGACAGCAGCCCTGCAAGATGATTCTAAAGCATCAAAACCACATTGCAAAGTATGTTTATCAACTTGTTCAGCAAAATGCATTAACTCTTGCAAATCTTTGTGTTCAGCACAGTCAGGAATCAACATTATTTTCTGTTTTAGTAGTCCCATAATATGGTGCTGATACTTTTAACATATGAAACTGGCAATTTAAAACCCTAATGGCCAAAGTAGCAGAAGTGTATACCTTCTTACTCCATCTGTCTAAAGCTCTAGAGGCCCTATCAGAAAGGGTAGGATTTTTGGCAGTAGTAGCCTTAATGCCTTTTGGTCCTTGGGAAATGGTCTCTGGATCCGCAGTAGGATTCTTGAAGAGGAATTTGTGAGAGTCAGGTACTCTGTAGTACCTGTCAGGTTTCCTGGGAGCTGGAGGCAAAGTGTCTGGGGTAAGGCTGGATTCCAAGAAAACATCATCTACAATCTCCAGAACAGGAGGGATAGCAAGAGGCCTGAGTTGAGGCAGGAGTAAAAATTCCCCAAGTCTCTTTTTGGACTCAGAATAGTCCTGCCTTTCCCAGCGGAAATGCTCCCTAAGGGTATGCATGGTTTCACCAAAAAAAATCTTCTGGAAGGGAAGCAGAGGGAATGGAATCCTCTGCATCAGAATCCTCATAAATAGATACGGGTAAATCCTGGTAGTCAGAAGGAACAGAGATATCAGATTCCTCTTCAGAAGAATCAGAAAGAAAATCAATTCTAGGTCTCTTAGAGGGGGAAGGCTGGCTTCCCCTAATTAAGGTAATAAGGTCTTCAGCCATTCTAAGCATTTGTTTTTGAGGCATATGGGCCTGAGAATGCAGTTTGGTCATCTGTTTTCTAGGCGTAGTGCGAGCTTTAGGCCTGAGGAATTTGGTATTCTTAGCTTGAAATGAAGTCGTCGGTTTAATATGAAAATCGGTAGGCCTAAATACACCCTCAGAAACTGGTGCCTGCACAGCAGATCCGGACCCATCCAAGGTAGAGACAACCGCAGGTTCCATAGTCGAAGAAGCATCTTGCGGCATACCAGACTCCGAATGGGTCTCAGTAGAGGCCTGCGAATCTGTAGTAGCGGGTGTCAGGGGCTGTAAAAGTGCCTCACTGAGGACTGGCGAATAGCTTAACGGCAGTGTCAGTGGCAGTTTTGGACCTATATGGTCTGTCTCTGTTTTTATCCTTATGTTTTTTCAGAAGATCGGTAGTCAGATGGCTTAACGAAGCCATTACGGAGTATGGAGATCGAGAACGAAAGTATTTAGCTACAAAAATAGCCCGAAGATGAATAGTTCGGGAGTTGAACAAGGCACAAAACTGACAGCGAGGGACATCATGGTCTGGGCCTAAACAGGTGATGCAGTAAGAATGAAAATCTCTGTGAGGTATTTGGTTTCCACAGGCAAGACAATTGTTAATTTTTTCTGACATCGGTTAGAAGAAAAAAGGATCCCCAATGGGGTACTTATCTTTTTGAAGAGTTCAGGTCTGAAACTCGAAAATGAAAATTTCAGGGGTCAGCCGACCGGCACTTGCGAACTGCTTCTGCTTCGGGCACTGCATGGCAAGAAAGACTGATGTAATGGTGTCGGCTGCATGGTTTTATACCTCTGATGACCTGACATCATGGAAGAAGCGACAGCATCCAATGCAGAAATCCAAAGACTCTGGTATTCAGGCCGGCTGAGGGCTACCTGCAAGCAGATAACCCAAATGTGATGACTGCCACAGTGAAACATGAAGAACATCATGCTGGAGGGACAGGTTCATAACCCAGAGACTGCCCATGCTCTGGAATAGACTTTCCATACATGTCAAGCAGAGCACCTCACTGGCCCTTTTCAAGAGAAACCTTGATGAGTGGATGGGAGATAGAAAGTTCACCCTGGGGATCACTCCAGTGGCTCTACTTGATAGAGGCACCAGGAACTAACAGTGGCATGATGCCAGGGTACTTCTATGGGCTAGGCTTGTAAAGGCTCCAAGGCAGTTGGCCTAGTACACACCTATTAACCTATAAGATGGCCAGCACAAAAAAAGCTGAAGCAATTTCTACTGAAGAATAAGAAGTGCGGGTATGAGGGATGGGATAAAAGATGCACATTCAGGGATGTCAAAAGTTAATATTTTGCATCACCTTACATATTGGGGACCAGAACACACATGAAAATCACTAGCGTAACTGACCGACTATAATCCTAGGTCCTTTACCATGAAAAAAATGACAATAAAAGGGAGACACTGCACAATATGGAGTGAAAAATCAAAAATGATTTGCAAAACTGGAAAGTTGTAGTAGGTTAGGAGACATTATTGTTTCAGTTGTAATTAAACAGTTACAGTGTTGTTGCTTCAGTAGTAGTTTGTGTAGTATTTATTCAAATGAGTACTTTTTTTCTTTGTATCTTTTGGAAACTTCATTAATCAAAGAACTCACAATGTATCTTCTTCTTCTTTCGGCTGCTCCCATTAGGGTTCACCACATCAAATCAACTGTTTCCATTTCTTCCTGTCTTCTGCATCTTGCTTTGTCACACCAACCACCTGCATGTCCTCTCTCACCACATCCATAAACCTTACCTTAGGCCTTCCTCTTTTCCTGTTGCCTGGCAGTTTCATCCTTAGCATCTTTTTTCCCAATATACTCTGCATCCCTCGTCAGCACATGTCCAAACCAAAGTAATCTTGCCTCTCAGGCTTTGTCTCCAAACCTTCCAAACTGGGCTGACCCTCTAATGTACTTATTCCTAATCCTGTCCATCCTCATCACACCCAGTGCAAATCTTAACATCTTCAACTCTGCCATGTCAAGCTCTGACTCCTGCCTTTTTGTCAATGCCACTGTCTCCAACCCATATAATACAGCTGGTCTCACTACCCTCTTGTAGACCTTCCCTTTCACTCTTACTGGTACTCATCTGTCACAAATCACTCTTGACACTCTTCTCCACCCACTCCATCCTGCCTGTACTCTCTTCTTCACCTCTCTTCCACACTCACCATTACTCTGAACTGTTGATCCCAAGTATTTAAACTCATCTACCTTCACCACCTCTACTCCCTGCATCTTCACCATTCTTCTATCCTCCCTTTCATTCACACACATATATTCTGTCTTAGTCCTGCTGACCTTCATTCCTCTTCTCTTTAGAGCACATCTCCACCTCTCCAGAGTCTCCTCCACCTGTTCCATACTCTTACTACAGATCACAATGTCATCTGCAAACATCATAGTCCACGGGGACTCCTGTCTGATCTCATCTGTCAACCTGTCCATCACCATTGCAAATAACAAAGGGCTCAGAGCTGATCCTTGATGTAATCCCACCTCCACCTTAAACGCATCCATCACTCCCACCGCAGAGCTCACTGCTGTCACACTACCCTCGTACATATTCTGTACCACTCTTACATACTTCTCTGACACTCCCGACTTCCTCATACAATACCACAACTCCTCTCTAGGCACCCTGTCATATGCTTTCTCCAAGTCCACAAAGACACAGTGCAACTCCTTCTGACCTTCTCTGTACTTCTCCATCAACACTCTCAGAGCAAACATCGCATCTGTAGTGCTCTTTCCTGGCATGAAACCATACTTCTGATCACTAATCATCACCTCCCTTCTTAACCTAGCTTCCACTACTCTTTCCCATACCTTCATGTTGTGACTGATCAATTTAATACCTTTGTAGTTACTACAGCTCTGTACATCACCCTTATTCTTAAAAATCGGTACCAAAACACTTTTTCACCATTCCTCAGGTATCCTCTCACTTTCCAAGATTTCATTAAACAATCTAGTTAAAAACTCCACTGCCATTTCACCTAAACACCTCCATGCTTCCACAGGTATGTCATCTGGACCAACTCACAATGTATACAAAGCATATTCATGATAGGACTGCACCTGTAAAAAAAATAGCCATTTATGGTTATAAGCAGCAATAGTTGAAGATGTGTACAATGAGTGCATTTTTTTAAATAAGTAGTCCCAGTGGACTATGATGTTTGCAAATGACACTGTGATCTGTAGTGAGAATAGGGAACAGGTGAAGGAGACCCTGGAGAGATGGAGATATGCTCTAGAGAGAAGAGGAATGAAGGTCAGCAGGACTAAGACAGAATACATGTGTGTGAATAAGAGGGAGGATAGAGGAATGGTGAGGATGCAAGGAGTAGAGGTGGCGAAGGTGGATGAGTTTAAATACTTGGGATCAATAGTTCAGAGTAATGGTGAGTGTGGAAGAGAGGTGAAGAAGAGAGTACAGGCAGGATGGATTGAGTGGAGAAGAGTGTCAGGAGTGATTTGTGACAGACGAGTACCAGGAAGAGTGAAAGGGAAAATCTACAACAGAGTACTGAGACCAGCTATGTTACATGGGTTGGAGACAGCGGCATTGACAAAAAGGCAGGAGTTAGAGCTGGATCTGGCAGAGTTAAAGATGTTAAGATTTGCACTGGGTGTGATGAGGGTGGACAGGATCAGGAATAAGTATATTAGAGGGTCAGCCCAGGTTTGTAGGTTTGGAGACAAAGCCAGAGAGGCAAGATTACGTTGGTTTGGACATGTGCTGAGGAGGGATGCTGAGTATATTGGGAAAAAGATGCTAAGGACGAAGCTACCAGGTAACAGGAAAAGAGGAAGGCCTAAGATAAGGTTTATGGATGTGATGAGAGAGGACATGCAGGTGGTTGGTGTGACAGAGCAAGATGCAGAGGACAGGAAGAAATGGAAACAGATGATCCGCTGTGGTGACCCCTAATGGGAACAGCCAAAAGAAGATGATGATGATGATGATGAGGTGGTGGGTAACAATGCTAAGTTTAAGTACAATAGAAATTTTGGGCTACACTTTCGTTAGAGCGTATCCACGAGGTAATACAAGTACAACCTTAACTGTAACTCTAAAATTATCAATAAGATAGAATAAGACCATATAGTGAAACAAACATATGCCACGCACATGCAATATACTTACATGGCACCTACGCATCCCCCCAGCTGTCAATAATACTGCAATTGGTTTATTCAAGCAGATTACTGTCAAGAACTGCATAGGTGATAATTTAGAACTCCCCCTCCAGAAAATCAGTTCTTGCCCAGTTGAACAACTCAGTACATATATTACAATTGCACAAATAAATAGTGGGTTGCATTTTGCAAAGACATGAGAAATGGTTTTTGAACTGCCTGACTACATCTTTACAGTGGGAAGCCATCAGCATGTTGCTTAGTGTCATTATGTTCCTTTTAAACAAGAGGAAGGTCTACAACAGAGTACAGAGAAACAAACCTCAATGTAGCTGTTTTAATTAATTTATTTATTTATTTTACATTTGTTGACCGGGCTAGTCTAACTGGATATATGTCCATTTTCAGTACATGCCTGGGGAGAAAAGCTCCATAAAAAGACATCCACTAAAACAGAGCAGTAAACTACAATTACAGGATATAAAGACATGCATAAAAACAGAACAGTAAACTACAATTACAGGATATAAAGACATGCATAAAAACAGAGCAGTAAACTACAATTACAGGATATAAAGACATGCATAAAAACAGAGCAGTAAACTACAATTACAGGATTCTTGTAAGACAATAACAGGTGTTCCATTCCAATTTTTTTTTGTAGTGCAAGAAGAAGAAAATAAAGAGGATTTAGAAAGGTGTTTAGAACAAAAAGCAAAGTAATAAACAGGAACAGGAGGACAGGCCAGATAATAAAGAATTGGAAGAATTAGTACAAGGGTAGTGAGTAAAGATAAGTCAGAAAGAAGGCCAATTCAGTTGTTCCTAGTTGCAATAAGAAAATGTCAAGTGTAGGGGCCTTAAGTGGCTGTGAAGAGAGATATAAGTGGTAGTAGCCTAGGGTAACAGTAAGAGATACTCTAGTCGGGGTTAGTACAGGGACATAGCCAGTGGGTTGTAAGGTATGACTTCAGTTTCTTTTTAAATAGAGAAGTAGAAGAAAGAGATGTGACTGCACTAGGAAGTAGGTTCCAGCTTTTTTCCCACAGTGTTAGAGAAAAGGGATTCTCCTGCTTTATTGTTAGGTTTTCGGGTAGTTATGAGTACTTTGTTTGCAGAGCGCAGGTTTGTTAGATTTTTATATGGGCTGATTAGACTTGTGAGAATTGTTATATTGCCTGGATAATACAGGATTTTGTGGGAAATAACCAGCTGTTGAAAAATAATTAGATTTTGGAATTCTAGTCAACCCAGTTGATTAAGATTTAGGCAATGGTGAGTTCTAAATGGGGAACTGGTAGCAAATTTGGCAATGTTGTTGTAAGAGGTTGCCAGCTTGTTGAGGTTGCTTTTAGATAGGTTTGTATATATAGTAGAGGCATAAAAGAGTGTTGAGATTAGGTGGGTGTGGGCAACGGCAGTTCTGACATTGGGAGTAAGGAAGGGTTTAATTCTATAGAGAGAGCCTAGTTTTCGGTTAACTGATTTTATTGTGGTATTGTTGTGAGTGTCACAGTTGAGGTTATGGTCGATAGTCACTCCTAAGAGTTTAGTGTTAGTATCAGGGGATATAACTGTACCATTTTTAGATTTAACAGTGAAGTGAAGTGGGGAGGATTTTTGTGTGGGAGTAAACAGGAGTAGTTTAGTCTTTTTAGGGTTAGGGAGGAGACAACACTGTAAAAAACATTCCTCTACATGCACAGAGACATTTTGGGTGAGGGACTGCAGTTCTGAAGGATCTGTAGCTGAGGATATTAGTGTGGTGTCATATGCATATTGTATGGCTATAGCATGGGGGATACTAATAGATAGATCGTTTATAAAGATAGAGAATAGAAGTGGACCCAAAATAGAACCTTGGGGTACACCAAGAGAGACAGGAAGGGGGGAGGCTAGAGTACTGTCCCAAAGCACAGCCTGTTGTCTAGGTAGGACTTGAACCACTGTAGGGCTTCAGTATTGAGGGAAAGGGACTTAAGTATATTCAGTAGTAGTTGATGGTTAACCATGTTGAATGCTTTTGAAAGATCTATAAAGATAGCAGAGGACAGGGTGTTATTATTAAGTTGTTTGTTAATGAGGTCAGAAAATGACAGCAGGGCAGTGGTGGTGCTATGGAAAGGTCGAAAGCCATGTTGAGAACTAGCTAAAAGGTTATTATGGAGAAGGTGGTCTAGAAGTTGCCGGCAAATACATTTTTCCATAATTTTAGCTATGGGAGAGAGAAGGGCAATTGGACGATAGTTGGAAAGTTCAATATAGTTACCACCTTTGTGTAGGGGGATTATATGAGAGACTTTCCAGATGGTAGGGATGGTGCTTTCAGTAATGGTTCTATTGATTAGGATAGAGATAGGGTAGGCAATAACTTTAGCTGCTGTTTGAAGATACTTAGCAGGTAATCGGTCAGCAGAGGGTTTAAGTTTCTGAAGGAGGGTACAGATCAGGAACGTAAGCACAGGCTGGAGTTGGAAAGTGGGTAGTGAGTTATTTATGGAAGAAGGCAGATTAGAGGATACAGGGGGTAAAGAGTTAGCTAGAGACTGGACAGCTTCAGTAAAGAAGGTGTTGAAGGACTCAGCAATTTGTTTGGGAGTGTGTTGTGTACCAGCAGATGGGGTAGGTATTCTAGAGTTGCCTGGATGTAGGAGTCTATTGATCCTTGACCAGAATTTCTGTGGGCTTTATTGATTGGATTGTTGAAGGTGAAAGAAAAAGTTTTTTTTCTCCTGAACTATTGATGCCGTAGTCGGGTTTCTAAGATGTTTAAATTTTAGATGATCAGATGGGTCTTTGGAGGTACGCCATTTGGCCCAAAATTTGTTTCTTAGTAGCATCTTCTGCTTAGATTCTTTCGTGAGCCATGGAGCAGTTTTGGTACTGTTTCTAAGAGTACGAGAAGGGGCATGGTGGTCCAAGATTTCAAGGAACTTAGTATTGAAGTATGCAACTGCTTCATCTAGTTGGAGATGTTTTAAGGGTGACCAGTTGCATACACTGAGTTCATTCTGGAAGTGTTCTGGGTTGAAATGTTTATTGTAATGAGTAGCTCTAAGAGTTATGGGGCTGGGAATATTATTCTTTTGTCGAATTATATAAGTGAGAGCGTGATCACTGATGTCAGAAGGGAGGATGCCAGCCATATATGTTGTGGGTAGAGTATTTATTAGGATCCAATCAAGAGTGGTTTCTTTGTTGGTAGGTTTATGTATATGAGTAGGTGAGAGTTAGGATGGATGTCACCATCAGAAGCCATAAAGTTAATGTGGATAGATGGATTATTGGAGTTACAGGTATTCCAGTCTATGTTAAAGTTGTCTAGGACAATGGTTTCTTGTGGATAGTTAGTAGACATCCAGCTAAGGATATTTTCGAGGGAGGTGATGTTGTTACCTGGAGGAAGATATGAGCATATAATGTATATGGACTTGCAAGTATTTAGTTGTAGTTTAGTGATAAGAATTTCATTATTGATATCACAAGGTGGGTGAGTATCAAGTTGAGTAAATTGGAGGTTTGCTTTATATAATAATGCTACACCACCGCCCTTTTTGTTAATGCGAGCCCTTCTTAAAATACTATATCCTGGAGGGGTAATTTCATTATCTTGGGTTGTTGGTTTTAACCATGTTTCGGTTGGACAAAGAATATCGAAGTCATGTATATCCAGTAGGGCATGAAGATCAGTCACTTTATTACTGACGCTTCGTATATTTAAGTGAGCAATGAAGAGGGAGTGTGGAGGCCTTGTAGGAGTGTGAGTGGAAGAGGGAGAAGGTCTTCCTAGGTTAGCAGGACTATTAGTGGTAGGGTCAGGATTAGGAAGGATGTCACCATTGAGTAGGAGGTAAAGGTGCCATCTATATCTGTGAATTACAGTAAGATTCAATATGCTATGTGCTCTTTTGGATTGTTGGTGTTTATAGCTAATGTGGATGACTCTGTGATACTTTGGGAAGAGATAGTTGTGGATGTGATGTTGCTGTGTTTTAGGGTGTCTGATGGGAAAGATAGGGAACTGTCTTTTGTGGCATGCTGGAAGTTGGAGTAGCTAAGATGTTCATAGGCAGTTAGGATATAGGGAAGGAAAAGGAAGGGCAGAATTAAGAAGAGGAGTAGGGGTTTGAGTTGAGTTGATAGGAGAGAAATAGACGTTATGCTGAGGAAGTTGTGGGAGAAGAGTAAGTAGGTAGGAGTATAAAATGAAGTGGAAGGGGAGTAGTAAGATAGAATGTGTTTAGTGTGGGATGGGATTGGATAGAAAATATATGAAGAGGAGGGATGTAGTAAGGAGCAGTACCTTAAAGAGCTATGGGCTAGGACTGGATGATGGGAAGGTGGGAGTGGCTAGAGAGGTATAAGGCCAGATGCACTGGGGGTGGGTGGAATGTGGGGATAGGGTAGGGGAGTGGAGTGAGCTCGCAGGGCGAACGGAGCGGGAAGAGCCAAGGGAATGATAAAGAAACAATATTGTGAAAACAATCAGAGAAATGCTGACTAAGGTAAGTGTGGATGGAGGAAGGTTAAGGTGATAATGGAGTAAAATGGTAGAATGAGGAGGTATGGTAGTTATGTGAGTTATAGAGAAAAAAAAGAGGGGTAGAGAGGGACTTCAAAAAAACAGTTAGGTAAAAATAGATTCCGGAGAAATTCAAGTATGACTCAGTAGGTTAAATGTACAAAGACAGTATCAAGAGAAAGGTGCCATCTAGTGGACAAAAGCTATATAGGTAAAATAGGCGTTAGAGAGGGAAAAAGGGGATCTAGGAGGAAGGGAGGGAAGATAGTGCAGTCAAGTGCAGAGGTTCTGGGGGGAAAGGGATGGAGGTAGAGAAACAGAGAGGAGTATGGCTGCTGGCTATCCTGGTAGGGAAGGGTACTTTACACTTATAGTTTTAAGGAAATAACTTAGCATAGAGCAAAAATATACTTTCTTGTATCCTTGCGGGGATGAGTTCAGGGAGAAGTTAGCCTCTATTCCTTAACTTAGGAAGAGACAGCAAGTATTATTTTTAATTAAGGATTCGCGGTCGTCAGGTGGGGCAGGTTCGCCAACTCTAATTCTGGACAGGCAGGTTAACTAGCTTCTTGTATCCTTGCGGGGGTGAGTTCAGGGAGAAGTTAGCCTCTATTCCTTAACTTAGGAAGAGACAGCAAGTATTATTTTTAATTAAGGATTCGCGGTCATCAGGTGGGGCAGGTTCGCCAACTTTAATTCTGGACAGGCAGATTAACTAGCTTCTTGTATCCTTGCGGGGATGAGTTCAGGGAGAAGTTAGCCTCTATTCCTTAACTTAGGAAGAGACAGCAAGTATTATTTTTAATTAAGGATTCGCGGTCATCAGGTGGGGCAGGTTCGCCAACTCTAATTCTGGACAGGCAGGTTAACTAGCTTCTTGTATCCTTGCGGGGGTGAGTTCAGGGAGAAGTTAGCCTCTATTCCTTAACTTAGGAAGAGACAGCAGGTATTATTTTTAAATTAAGGATTCGCGGTCATCAGGTGGGGCAGGTTCGCCAACCCTAATTCTGGACAGGCAGGTTAACTAGAATAGTTAAGAACGCTGGAGCCCAGGACACACAGCAGCCAAGAGCAGGACAAGGAATTAAAGGAATTAATTTGATTTTTATTTCAAACCAGCTGGCTTTAAAGACGCTTTATGTATTTATAGGGAATGCAAATACTAATACTGAAATAAACCTACAACAATTACATGTAGTTGTACACATGGGCATTAATGTATTGTAGTAATCCCCCTCCTACCCCCGAGCTAACGTACCAAATACCCAATAAATATTCATATGACTGGTGAAGACATTCTATGAATATTCATTAATTATTCGTACACATAACCAGTTGTTGGGTGGTGGGCGGAGTTTGGGCAAGCCTTGCTGCTGCAACATCGGGTGGGTTACTACAATACAATACCTCCCTTATCTCTACAAGTAAGAAAAGTATTCCTAAGTATATTTTGCAACATTTAATGAGCTTCATTCACAGAAAAGAGTACATAAAGTAAACTCACTGTTTTCTTCCTCAGCTTGACTGCTTAGTCACCAAACAGGAAACACAACCCTGGAAGCTTCTCTTCCTGTGCTCTGCAAACTCAGTAATTTCACAACTTATTTATTTAAACTTGAGCTTTTAAAATATTCCAAACTGGCTTTTATTTTTTAAACAAGTGAGGAAGTCTGAGCTTAGTCTGGAAAAAAAAAAGATTTTTATTACCAGAATGATACCCAAACTGCAAAAATGAAAATTAATGAGCCAATTTGCATAATAAATATGGAAATCACTTAAAGCACAAGTATGATGACTATAATACTGTAATTAAAGGAAAAAATACAGTTGTGTAAAATCTTGCCATAATAGTAGATGTCTTTCTCTTCACTGTTGCAGTATTCTTCACCTAAAGGATCTACTACCAGGGATATAGCTCCACGTTCGGCCAGTATACCAAAGCCTTCAGCTCTTATAACTGGCATATGTCACATATATACTCCCTGAGCATGATGTAGGGCATAAAGGTGATGTATGGACACAGATACTCAGAAATAATTTGCCGTCAGTCTGAGCACCATTACTGAATGTCATCAGTCTGAACTCCTTTCTGCTGTACTAGTTACCAAGCTGTGTTTTCAGATAAGTGCCTCACTGGGGTTTCTTCTATTCTTACTATTTGTTACTGTGTTCATGTCATCCAAAAAGGGAAAATATCAGTGTGGGTGGCAGATGTCGCCATAAAGACAGTAACAACCAGTGTCTTTTTTGTTTGTACAACAATCATACACAGCGTTCTATCTGCTAAGTGTTTGGGCCTAAGGCCCAATGCAGTTGGCTCTCCTTTTTGTCCATATACCTGGGAGCTAACATCTTAAGTTCTTGGCTCAGAGTGCTATGGCGGAGTCCTCTCCTCCCAAGAGCCAGCTATCTGCCAAGAAAAAGACCAAAAAATCATGCCCAATCTGGCTGCTGTCTGGCCTTCCCTGGACATCTTTCTAGAGTTGATGAAAGCCCTAAAGACCATTTTGTGCTTGCTTTAGATTTCTCTGTCATGACCCTGTAACAGGCTGGCACAGATTCAGCTTCTCACATGTCCTCAGATGCTTTTCAAACGTTTATACCGGACATTGAGAGGAACCTCTTCTGATAATATCTGAAGGACCTGATGCCTCAGACTTCAATGAGGAGGAGATTCCTACAACAATTATAGAGTTCCACCAGGGGTCTGGCCCTCCGAGAATGTTTTCAGCAGATGTCCCACAGAAAAAGAAACAAAAGGCAAAGCATATTTCTCCTGTTGTAAAGGATCACCCACATAAATGGCAGGACTTCCCTCAGGGTTTACTTAATAATTTGATGGCCTTGAAACCACCTCGAGAGGTCTCTGTTCCTGATCTCCCACTCCAGTCAGGAGACCTAGGGAACTGGATTCCTCAGATGAAGATCTGGACTCGGAGAAAGAATCCCTGGCTTACTCTTCTTCCCAAATCCCTTCCCCCTACAGTTCAGAGGAAGTGGATTCCTTAAATCCAGATTGCCCATTGGAAGAGCTCTCATTTGGGGATACCATTGCCCACATAATGGACTATTTTAAGTGGGATTGTTCCCAAGTCTTGGATATTCAAAAAAAGGTATTATGAGGCCCTACAGATGGAGTCTCCCAAACAATCTTCTGTTCCTCCTGTTCTGGCTGCCCTTTTAGATATGTTTTTGCAGCTTCTGTAGCCCCTGGCTCTCAGCCTTGGCACAAAAAAGACAGGTACCTGAGGAGTGCAAATTTCTTTATAAATGCCCTTCTGCAGACACTTCTGTAGTGTCAGTCGCTTCTGACAAGCCATCCAAGTTGCTGCCCTCCACCAAGCTGCTGCTTTCTGATAAGAACAGCAGGGTCATGTAAAGGTTGGGCAAGAAAGTTTACATTACTGCCACCCTGTCTTTTATGACCACTAACTACCAGACTCATACCAGGTATGTTTTGGCTCTGATTTCTAAGGAGGTTTTTGACCTTCCTGACTCTGAAGGGAAGGCTTTGGCCCTTTCTCTGCTGGGCTTCACTTCACAAGTTGCCCGCCATTCAATCAAAGGCAACTATGATGCAGCTGATGCCTCTTCTAGGGGTACTGCCTTTGGTTCAGTTATAAGGCGCTATTCTTGGCTTTGCCTGATGATACAATAAAAAATACACTTCAACCCAACAAAATACAGCCACGTTTTTATATACAGGTGCAACCCCCCACTAATTACATCCAATTATAAAGCACCAACATAGCTAACTTACAATCTTACCAATTCCTGAAACAAACGGATACATATCTAAATACATTCATACATTCATTAATATATTTATTTAAATATATAAATTATCTAATAATTTATTATATTTTAAGTTAATCTTATATACATATAAATAGATAGTTTACCAAATTAACTTCAAGATTAAGGCCCCTAGGGTACAATGTTTTATAAAATAAACTTGCTCACCAGTTCATTTAACCTTTTAACATTACCCCCTCTGTGTAAGATGGGGTGTGCTAACATACTAAAGAAAAATGAAACAGCATTACCCTTCATGCACATTCACAAAGTATTCAGCAACTGGACCTTTTAAATTTTTATTGTGAATGTCCCCCAAATGTTCCATAATCCTTTATGCCAGCTTGTTCTTGCTTCTGGTGTTTTTTATTTTGCCTAATGATATTAAGGTCAAACTTCTGGATGCTCCTTTGGATAACAAAGGTCTTTTTGGATCTGCTGCCAATCTTTACAAGCCCCTCCAGGATATGGGCAAAGACTTGCAGGTCCTGAAACATATTTTTGTTTCTCCTATTCCAAAGTTTCAGAGGAACTGTCCTTCTTAGTCTACCTTTATTTGCAGGCAATCTTGTCCTCTTCCCAAGGATAAGAAGGGTTCTAGGCGTGTTCTTCCTGCTAAATCTACTTAGACTCCTGCCTCCCTTCTTTTCAGGACAAGTCTGGTTATATTTGACAGTTTGCTTTTTCTGCCCTTCTTCCAGGGTCCCTTGTCCCTCTGCCTTCCTTGTCTCTTCCAAATTGCTACAAACCACCTCAGACTCTTGGGTTCTGTAGATTATCTTTTCATGCATTTCTCAACTTCCTTGGGAACAGCTTTCTCATTTTCCAGAGGTTCTTCTCACACTTCTGTATCAGGACACCATTCAAGCTGTGCCTCCCACCTAGGTAGGGAAGGGTTTTATTCCAGAATGTTTTTGGTCCCATGAAAGGAGGGTATATGGAGACTAATCATGTATCTTTCCCTGTTAATCATCTTTCTCAAGATTCATTCCTTTCAGATGGTATCCCTTCAGAGATCATTTCCTCTTCTACTTCCTCAGGCCTTTCGGTTGTCTCTGGATCTCAAGGATGCATACCTTCACATCTCCATACATCCTCTTTTCAGGAAATTTTTTACATTTCTCTGTCTCTTCCTTGCATTTTCAGTTCTCTGCTTTGCCCTTTAGCCTCTCTACTGCAGAAAGGGTATTCACCAAATGCATCACTCTTATCACTGTTTTTTGCAGGGCTCTAGGTATACAGATTTTTCAATATTCAGGTGATCTGCCTATTCAAACTCCCTCTCCCAGCAATCTGCATTCAGGACCCCCAGTTTACTACTTGCCTAATGCACAGATATGAGTTCTGATGCATTCCCAGGATCATATTTTCCTCGGATGCACGCTTCAGATGGTTCCCATCTTGGCATCTCTTCCTGCCTCCAAAGCTCTGTCTCTGATGACCTTTTTCCAATGCTGCCTTCTTCTGGCATCTGTCACGGCCAGGGAGTTTCTCAGGGTCCTGGGGCTCACAGCTTCCACCATTCCCATGCTCCTTCTCACCAGGCTCCATATGAGGAAACTTCAGTGGTTCTACAAATTGGAGTGGCTTCAGCAGTGTCACCCCCTGGAGTTCCCCGGTGCCTTTTCTTCCCTGTCTCAAGCTCAAGCTTCAGTCATGGATTTATCAGCTCTCTCTCAATCCATTGCATTAGATTTATGATCATTCTTTTGCTGCTACAATAAACTTTATACAGCTTATCTGTTCTTTTCTATCTGCCAGGATTTGGTTAATATACATTGATAAAAAAGCACAATAACATTGTAAAATAAAACCTTGTCTAAACCAGATGTGTCTTTTACCACATTGTTAATTTTATGATTATACTGTTGTCTGTTTTACTTATTTTGCATCATTTGTTGTTGTGGTGCTTGGAAAACCAGCACCTAAATTAACTTGAACTTGACATTAGGTTAGTAAATAGCTATGTTACAGATATTATTTTAGACAGTTTCTGGCACTCTAAGCTCTGTGAGCCATAATGTTTCTGAAATATTCTCAGAAAAAACTTGTATTTCATTTTTGGCTATACGTTTGATCATAGACAGACTGTTACACATTTACTGATACCATGAACAACCTGCCTAACATCCAGTACATTTATTGCAAAGACATGCCTTACTTTCTCTTGCATTTTATGTCATGCAAAAGCCGCAGAAATACCTCACTAAAAGAATCACAGGTCTAAAGCAGATGCCCTATGCTGACCGCCTTAAAAAACTCCAGCTATACTCTGTCGCATATTGTCTACTCCGAGGTGATTTCTGCTTAACATACAAGGCCATGTCAAACCCAGAGCTGTTGGACATGCTAAACTTAAAGAAATCCCAATCCCTCAGAGCCACATGCTCCAGGGATCTAAACCTTGTCATCACAATAAACAAAACATGCTGGAGGGATAGGTTCCTGACCCAGAGACTCCCCAGACTCTGGAATAAACTGCCCATACATGTCAAGCAGAGCACCTCTTTGGCCCTCTTCAAAAGGAACCTTGATGACTGGATGGGAGAAAGGAAATTCACCCCAGGGATCACGTCAGTCGCCCTGCTAGACAGGGGTCCAGGGAAGTAAATAGTGTGGGAAGAAATAGCCAGGGAATTGTTATGGCTAGGCTTGTATAGGCCCTACGGCCGATAGCCTAGTACCAACCTATGAACTAATGTCTTTTTAAGTACAAAGCAGGAAAAAAGGAGGAAGAAACAGACCTGCCAAAGCTGAGCAGAAACTGGGGGTGGGGGTGGGGGGGTTGGAATGAGAAAGAAGTGGCACAAAAATTGACATACTGACTGGATACTTTGAATCATTCTTCTTTATAAAGGGGAAACTGCCAAGCTGGGAGGGACACAGGGCAGAATGGGGATAACACATGACAAAGAAGAAAGGGATACAGAGAGAGAGAGATTTGACTACCCTTACAACAGCAGATGGACTACTTCCAACAGTCCTCAAAAAGCTGTTTAGTTATTCTGTTCTGTAATGCAGATGTATAGAGCCTAGACTGTGATAAAGGAGACTAGTATACAATTAGTGGCCTGACACTCACCTACCCAAGAGAGGGTAAAGGGATTTACTACCAGTAGTAATAGAGACTGCAAGCCTCAGCCATAAAAAAGTGAGGGAACAGATCATCAGACAGATTCACAGGATCATACGTTCTTACTAAGATTATGGCAAAAGGAGACCATCAAGAAGCATACCATCATCCAATACAGAGAGACAAATTATGTCTTCCATTAAGCAGACTTTCTCCACACAGCCACAGTGAAAATTTGCAATCACCCATCTGGACTGGTCTGAAATAATGCTATGGAAGTACTCTGCGTGACAGGAAGAGTGTCATATTTGGTTAGATATCTGTCACATCATATGGTGTTGATATGGAAGTGCAGGTTTAGTTCTCGAAAATGGGTGTTTACCATTGAGGCTATTTAGGAAAAGCAGTTTAAAAAATATCATGATGTTCACAGTATGGATGACTAAGCAGAGATCATCCCACAGGAGTCTGTACAACACTAAGCAGACATACAAGCTAAGGCCATTGAGACAAAGAGCTTTCTGGCAAGGAACAGTAGACGTCTTTCATGCTGGTTTATGTGCTTAGGTGGCATTTAATTCAATGATGGGCCTAATACGAGATGAATATAGTCGGACTATAACTTTGTCAGATTTTGATAAGATACCAGGAGGGAAAAGCTGTACAAAGCAGAATTACTTACTAAACAAAATCGAGACATGCTGGCTAAAGTGGATTCTGTTATCAACCAAGTCCCCGATGATTCTGTCAAATTTAAGTGGAATGTCACCTATTTGGTAAGCTGTAGTGATGCTAGATTTGCCAAAGAAAACTATGTTGCACTGCTTGATGTTGAGAGTAAGTCCATGATTAGTACACCAAACATTAGTTTGGTGAAGCCCTAGCTGGCGAATTTAAGTATCAGAATGGAGTTTGATAACCATCCCATTTTACAATTATCAGCAAATGAAGTTAGCCATAGCCGCTTGATATCAGCATTTTTGTCACAGAAATATTTAACCTGGAGGAGAGAATCACTGGTGACATTTTTCTTTCTACAGCAATTACCTCCATGTTTAACACCTTAAACATTATGCACAGTTTTGGAGGCCATATAATTTAAGAGACAAATCAGACTGTTGTAAAACATCCATCTAAATGTCACCAAAAAGATATGCGAGACATAGGGGACAATATTAAGAGAGTCTCCAAGCGCTAGAACTCTTCTCACCTGAGACCAGCAAACAGAGAAGGGAGAGAATATCAGTGCACAAGATCATGTCAGTGAGCTGTGATGGGGTAATTCTGAAAAAAAAAGACACAAAGGGGAAGAGCACAGGCAGCAGATTACAGGAACTAACCACTCCCTAGGTCTCTGAAAGTGCTTGCAGACCCACAGAATGGACTACCAGAGCAGGTACTGGACAGGGGCAGATCATGGTAGTGAGCTACTGGAATGTAGCTCCTCCATTCTTATTTATTTATGTTTTTTTTTGGGGGGGGGGGGTTCAGCCTGTTTTTGTTCATTTTAATTAAAATTAAACTTTGTCCATGGAGCTCATAAAGGTCACTGCTTGTACTGCAGATGTGTGCAGTTCTGAGTTCCCTGAAAAAAAAATGGTTGAGCTGTATTATAAAACAATCCAGCAACTGGGCATAGAAAGGTGCAGAGCCACTTTGAAGATGTGAAGGATGCAAGGAGACTATGGCAAGACATGCAGAAGATCACTGACTACAAAATCAGGTCAGCACAGTGTGAGGATAGCACCAAATTCCTGGATAGTTTGAACATATTCTTTGGTAGATTTAAGGAAAAAAACAACAGGCTGGCACTAAAGCTACTCACTGACGAGAAGGATGCAGTAGTCAGCCTCAGCACAGAGGAGGTAAGAAGAGAGCTAAGGAGAGTGAACCCCAGGAAGGCTGCTGGCCCAGACAACAATACTGGGCAAGGTTTTAAAAGGCTGTGCTGATCAACTATGCACAAAGCTCAAGGAAATATTTAACACATCTCTTGCCACGGCTAATGTACCCTCATGCTACAAAGAAACTAAAATCATCCCACCACCTAAGAAAAATACTCCCTCCAGCCCTAATGACTACAGACCAATTGCTCTGACATCCACTGTTATGAAACGTTTTGAGTGGCTGATCAAAAAGCAAAATCTCCTGATTTTGACCTCTGCAGTTTGAGTACAGAGCTAACTGACCTACAGCCGATGCCACATTGGTAGCACTACACATCTCCCTTGAGCATTTAGAGGCCAAGGACAACTATGTGAGGATGCAGCTCATAGACTTCAGCTCTGCATTTAATAGGGAAGTACCAATGCAGCTGTTAAAAAAACTGGCACATTTAGGAATTAGCAAACATCTCTGTAACTGAATCTTGGACTTCGTGATTGAGAGACCACAGAGGGTGTGTTCAGGTAAGAACACATCAAAGTGCATCACGATTAATGCTGGGGTTCCATAGGGATATGTTCTCAGCCCACTGTTATTCACCATCCTAACTCACAACTGCTATGCTAAGCACATGTCAAACTATATCATAAAATTTACTGATGCCACCACAGTCATGAGGCTCATCACAAAGGAGGATGAAAGGGTGTACAGAGAGAGGAGGTGACATCTCTGATCAGTTGATGTGAGGGGAAAGAAAAGTTGTGTAAAATCTTACCATAACCATAGATGTCCTTCTCTTTCACTGCTGCAGTACTCTTCACTTGTGGGATATCCCCTCCAGATGGCGCCCTGACATCTGCCAGTATACAAAAGACTTTTTCACCATTGTAGGGTACGTGGTACATCTGGCATATGCTGCAGTCATACATAGGCCATAAAATGGAAAGGCTGACTAAGGAAGAAGTGGTGTGAGTATCCAGGAAAGACAGGAGACCAGTGGAGAAGGTGGGAGGGACAGAATACTGCAACAGTGTAGAGAAGGACATCTATGGTTATGGTAAGTTTTATACAGGTTTTCTATGTTGTTTTGTTCACTTGCTGCAGTATTCCTCACTTGAGGGAGAGTATCAAAGCTCAATAGGTAAGCCAGGGGGCAGGAACAGAGGATCTTTCAATGAAGCAATAGAGGATGGCTCTGGCAAAATCAGATCTGGATCCAGTTTGTAATGTTTGGTGAAGGTATGAATGGTAGACCAGGTAGCTGCCTCAAAAATGGCTCTGTAATCCAGGCCTTTGAAGAAGGCCTTGGAAGAAGCCATGGCTCTGGTAGAGTGGGCTTTTACAGGGAAGGAAAGAGTTCTGCCATGGTTAGTGTAACAGGAGGAGATGATTTTGGATGGTCTGCTTGAAAGCAGGGAGACCCAGCACCCTGGGATGGAAATTAATGAAAACTTGGTCAGATTTTCTGAAGGGTTAGTCTTGTCCAGGTAGAATCTCAGTTGCCTGTGGACGCCCATGGAATGTAGAATCCACTCACTATGGTTTTGTGGGGTGGGGAAGAAGGTGGGGAGTTGGATGGATTGATTGACAGACAGTTTGTTAACCACTTTCAGCATAAAAGATGGGTTGGTCCTCAAAGACACCCTGTCCTTATGGAAGACTAGAAAGGGGGGATAGTCATAAAGGCTTTGAGCTCTGACACCCTTCTAGCTGAATTCTGCACCCAAATAAAATGTGGTCCAGCAAGTCTGTTTTCCAGGCACAATGCTTGAGGGAAGCAGACATAGCTGGTTCAAAGGGGGGCAGAGTCAGTTTTTCCAGTACAAAGTTGAGGTCCCAGGAAGGAGAGATGGGTTTCCTGAGAGGTCTAATGTGGAGGATGCCTTTAAGGAACTGCTTCACCTCGAATCTGAGGGAGATAAGGGCAGGCATACAGATATGGCTGACATGAGCTTTAACTGATGAATAAGGCAAGCCAGCATTGAGCAACTCACACAGGTAGGATAAAGCCTCTGGAATAACCATGGTTAATGTCTTCAGATCCTTAAACTGGCACCATAATGAAAATCTTTTCCATTTGGAAACATGACTTTCTAGTGTTGGGTTTTCTGGCCTCCTGCAAAATCTTGTGCATGTCTTTGAAGAAAAGGTGTCTGAAAGGAACTAGAGCCCTATCACATACAAAGTCAGTTGAAGAGTTGACAGTGTGGATGAACAAGGGATCCTTTATTCTGTGTGAGAAGGTTCACTCAGTGGGGTAACTTGTGGAGATGGCCCTGGGCTAATTGAGGGAGAAGGGGAAACCAGTACTGTCTTGGCCAAAAGGGAATCACCAGCATCATTGATTTTTGGTTGGTCTTGCCTGATTTTAAGCAGAACTTTTTGTATTAGAGAAAGGGAAGGGAAAATGTAGAGAAACATCTCCTTCCATGAGAATCAGAGGGCGCCCACTTTCCATGCCAGAGGACTTGGGACTCTGGCACAAAATATTGGGAATTGTGTTCAGAGGGGAGGCAAATAGATCTATTTTTGGAGTACTCCATTGGTGGACTACATCCAGGAACATGTCCTTGTGAAGCATCCACTCATGGGATTGAGTCAAGGATCTGCTCAGTGTGTCTGCCACAAGGTTTTTGTCAGAGGGGATGTACACTGCCTGAATGGTCATGTTGTGCTTTTTGAGGACATCCCATACTAGGAGGGCTAGCCTGCAAAGGAGGTAGGATCTGGCCCCCCCCACTTGTTCACATACCAGAGCCCCGTCATGTTGTCAGTGAACAACTTCAGTGGGCATGGACCAAAGAGGGGTCTGAAGAGCAAGGAACAATGCTCTCATTTCCCTTAAGTTGATGTGTTCCCTTTTGTGGGACAGGGACCACCTTCTTTGAATGGTGTATTTTTCCATGACCACACCCCAGCCCGTGTCTGAGGCATCTGTATAAATTTCTTGGACTGGATCAAGAGGGTGGAGAAGTAGTCCTGGATTTAGAGTTACCTGTTGAGACCACCAGAGAATTTCAAGCAAAGGAGTAGGGAATAGGGAATTCTAGATGATGCAAGTGTTGTGTCCAGACTGATCTGAGAAACCATTAGAGCTTCCTCATGTGTAGTCTTGCCAGAGGTACCATGGGAATGGTAAAGCCATAAATCCTAATACCCTCAGAAATTCCCTGGCTGTGATGTGGTGTAAATGCAGAAGAGACAGGAAGTAAGAGTGAAGGTCCTCTGCTTTTTGTGACAGTAGAGGTAGTCTTAGTATGTCTGTCTGAATTTTGCACCCAAGGAAAATGTGGTCCTGAGCTGGAGAGAGGGTAGATGTTTTGTAGTTTATTGTGAACCCCAGATTTCCTAGCAGGGTAATGGTGGTTTGGAAACTATGTTGCAGGATCTGTGGGCTCAGGGCCTGCAAGAGTAGGTCATCCATGTATGGGAATATCTGGATTCCTAGTAGCCTGCAATGGTCAATGACTGGAGCCAAGCATTTGGTGAAAACTCTAGGAGCTGTAGAGACTAAAGGCAAAGCAGAGAATTGAAAATACAGGGAACCCACAAAGAATGCAGATATTTCCTGTAATTTGGGTAAATAGGGATGTGAGATAGGCATCTTTAATGTCCAGAAATGCCATGAAACCCTGAGGAAAGAGCAGAGGGAAAAGGGTCTGGAGACTAAGCATTCTGATAGAAGGGACCTTTAAGAATGTGTTGAGGTGCGACAAATCCAGAATTGGCCTCCAGGGGCCATCCTTTCTGGGAACCAGGAACATGCTTGAATAGAATCCTTTTTCCTTAGAATTGGCAGGGACTTTTTGAATACAGCCCTGTAAGTACAGGTCTGAAAGGAGATCAGGGAATAGATGGAACTGATCCGGGGGGGGGGGGTTGTGGGAAAACCCGGAAGGTGAGGATGGAGTGCCAGACCATGAAATATCCATTTCTTATGATGGAAAGGATCCAGCTGTCTTGGGTAATGCCTTCCCACACCCCAAAAGCTTTGGAGAGGGAGAGGGGAGGGGGAAAGTACAACTTTGTACCTACCATAAATGTAGATGTTCGAGTGTATACCCTGCTGCAGTCATCACACTTGGGTTATCCTGTCATCAGGCGGTCCTGCAGTCGGCCAGAATTCCAAAGTCTTGGTCCGGCGTCGGTTGCTGTCGCTTCTTCCCTGACGTCAGTGTGCCAGGGGTATATATGATGCATCCGACACCATTTTCTTCAGTTTTTCTTGCCCCAGATGTCAGGTGCCCCCAAAAAGGTGGTCAGTAAATAGTACCAATCTAAAAAGTTTAGCACAAGCAAAACATCCCTCCAGCTATAAGCAAATACATCACAAAGGTAGTATCAGGTTTGAAGGTATTGTAAAGTTTTAGTTAGTTAGGTCAAAGGGGATGGAGGGAGGGTAACCTGGACTGCAGCAGGGTATACACTTGAACATCTACATTTATGGTAGGTACACAACTGTACTATGTTCATTGTGTTACCCTGCTGCAGTCATCACACTTGGGTAGAATCCCAAAGCTAAAGACGGGAGGTGGAGTCAAACAGGGTTAGAGGAGGCTAGAAGGCCCTGCAGAACTGCAGTGGCGAAGCCAGCTCTAGTTTTAGAGTAAAGTGGTAAGTGGTAGTGTTTGGTGAAGGTGTGTACTGAACTCCAAGTTGCAGCTTCCAAAATATCCTTGGTTGGCACCCCCCTGAGGAAGGCTGTAGATGTAGCTGCTGCCCTGGTAGAGTGGGGCTTTATGGTAGCAGGAACTGGTTTTCCATGATGGGTGTAGCAAAAACGAATGCAATGTCCTATCCATCTGGAAATGGTCTGTTTTGATATAGCTTTCCCTTGTGAAGCTGCAGCATAGGATACAAAGAGCCGGTCAGATTTTCTGAAAAAGTACAGTTTTGTACCTACCATAAATGTAGATGTTCGAAGATCCACATTGCTGCAGTCCTTACTTATGGGTAGTCCGCTGTCCTCGGTCGGCCCGCATACCAAAGCATTAGGCTGACGTCGGTCATGGGCGCACAGCCCTGACATCAGAGCGTCAGGGTATAAAAGCGCATGACCGACGTCATATCCTCAGTCTTTTCTTGCCCCAGATGTCAGAAGGCCCTAAAAGAAAGGCCACAGCCAAAAAACAGTAATTTCCCAAAAGATAAGCCCAACTACAGCCATCACCCAAACCATATAACCATGCTAAGCTACAGAGGGGAAGGAGGGAGGGAAAATTGGACTGCAGCAATGTGGATCTTCGAACATCTACATTTATGGTAGGTACAAAACTGTACTATGTTCTTCATCTCACATTGCTGCAGTCCTTACTTATGGGTAGAATCCCAAAGCAACGGGAAAGGGAGGTTGGAAAAACCAGAAAGCATTAGGGGCTGCTAAAATGCCCTGTAAAATTGCAGTGGCAAATCCAGCCCTAGACTTAGAATAAAGAGGAAGGTGGTAATGTTTAGAAAAAGTATGTACTGAACTCCAAGTGGCTGCTTCCAAAATATCCTTTGTAGCTACCCCCCTTAGAAAGGCAGTAGACGTTGCAGTAGCTCTAGTGGAATGAGGTCTGATCCCAGTCGGAATCTCCTTACCATGATGGGAATAACAAAAAGAAATACAAAACCCAATCCATTTAGAAATGGTTTGTTTTGAAACAGGTTTACCCTGTGAACCCAAAGCAAAAGAAACAAACAACTGCTGAGACTGTCTGAACTCCTTGGTTCTGCTCAAATAATAACGCAACTGCCTGTGAATATCCAAAGTATGCAAAATCTTCTCCCCTTTATTTTGAGGATTTGCATAAAAGTAGGCAAATGAATAGTTTGGTTTAAGGCCACACTAGAAACCACTTTAGGCATAAAGGAAGGATTAGTGCAAAGATACCCTATCCTTATGAAAAATCAAGAAAGGCTCCACTGCCATAAGGGCCTGTAATTCAGAAACCCTTCTTGCAGAAGTAATGGCCAACAAAAAAGAAGTTTTCCATGACAAATACTTTAACTCGGCGTAGCTGCAGGCTCAAAAGGTTGTAGAGTAAGCTTTTCCAACACAAAATTGAGATCCCAAGCAGGAGTAGGAGCTCTACGTGGGGTCTTATGTTCTTTGCCCCTCTGAGAAACTGCTTAAACAAAGGATGAGAGAATAAAGGAGGGTCACAGTCATAATTAGCCGAAATGGCTGCAGCATGAACCTTTATGGAGGAGAAGGACAAACCTTTGTCTAATAACTCAGTAAGATATTGTAAGGAAGCACTCAAATTAGGCTTGGAAACATCAAAGTCCTTCCCTTTGCTCCAAATAAAAAATCTCCTCCATTTATCAGCATAAACTTTCCTTGTACTAGGCCTCCTGGCCTCCAAAATAACATTCAAAACTCGTTGCGGAAGCTGAGAACCTCCAGAATCTAAAACAGAATATGCCAGGCTGTTAGATGCAGAGACTGAATTCTGACATTGAGAAAGTGATTGCCCTCCTGAGACAAAAGGTGTGGAATCAAAGGCAGAGGCCATGGAGGCTCTCGGACCAAACTCCTCAGTAGTGGATACCAGTGTTGTCGAGGCCAATCTGGTGCTATCAGGATCATGGATGGCTTGTCTTGTCTGGCCTTCAAGAGAACCTTGGGCAGAAGAGGTAGAGGTGGAAAGGCATATACATGAAGATTGTCCCAACTGAATGACAGAGCGTCCACCTTCCAAGCTGTGGGATGAAACCTTTTTGTGCAAAACTTTGGCAACTGGTAATTTAGTGGAGAAGCAAACAGATCTATGTCTGGAGTTCCCCATGACACTGTCAACTTTTGAAATACCTGAGGATCCAATTTCCACTTGTGAGGATCCACTATTTGTCTGCTCAATACACCTGCTAAGGAGTTCTGTGCTCCTGGTAGAAATCTTGCCTGAAGATTGAGGTTGTAACTGAGAGCTGTCTCCCACAAAATCATCGCTTGTCTGCAAAGAGGGTACGAATGAGTTCCCCCTTGCTTGTTGATGTACCGCATGACAGTTGTGTTGTCTGTTAGAATCAACACCTGCCCTGGGTGAAGTAAATCCTTGAAAGCCATCAATGCAAATTGTACTGCTAACATCTCCTTCAAGTTGATATGCAAATGTTGAAGTCTGGCAGGCCACGTGTCTTGCACCCATTTTCCATTGAGGTGTGCTCCCAAGCCTTGTCCGAGGCATCCGTCGTTAGAATCTGACTTCGCCTCTGGTCGGGTCACAGAGAGTCCCTTGTTTAGGTGACATTCCTGAGCCCACCACAAAAATTCCTTCTGAATGCAAGGTATTATCTGAATGACAGTGTCTAGATCCTGGCAGTGTTGTGTCCATAGATTTTTGAGATACCATTGAAGCTTCCTCATATGCAATTTGGCATTGGGAAGCACCAGAATACAAGATGCCATGAACCCCAAGGCTTGAAGGACTGTCCTTGCAGTCAGCCTGGACTGTAGAGACATTTGATGGAAATAAAGTGAAAGACTTTTCTGTTTGTCCGGGGTCAAAAAGGCCATCTGGGAAGCTGTATTCAGTCTCACACCCAGAAAGCACATGTCCTGAGAGGGTACTAGACTGGACTTTGTTTCATTCACAGAATACCCTAGGCATCTTAACACTACCATCACATACTGTAGATGCTGAAGAAGCTCGTCCTTGTCTTGTGCAATAATCAGGCAATTGTCCAAATAAGGATAAATTTGTATACCTTCCATCCTGAAAAAGGATATCACTGGAGCCAGAACCTTTGTGAACACTCTGGGCGCAGTAGATAAGCCAAAGGGCAATGCAGAGAACTGATAATGTAAATTTCCAGCTCGAAAACGCAGGTACTTCCTGCAACTGGGCCTGATAGGAACATGAAGATAAGCCTCTTTTAGATCCAGAGTTACCATCCAGTGATCTTTTCCCAGCAGAGGCAAAAGCTGTTGTAATGTCAACATTTTGAACTTTGGAATGTCCAAATAAGTGTTGAGGAGAGATAAATCCAAAATCGGTCTCCACGTGTTCCCTTTCTTTGGTACTAGAAACAGGCGGGAATAAAACCCTAGACCCACTTCTAAAGGAGGTACTGGCTGTATGGCTCCCATGCGAAGAAGTAATGAAATCTGTCTGTGCGCCTCCATCCTTTGCCGAGGAGGAATGTCTGGCATACCTTTGAAAGGAGGCAATGTATGGAAATAAAACTTGTAACCTTTGTTTATAATGTCCAACACCCATTTGTCTTGGGTGATTAAAAACCAATTTTGCTTGAAGAGAGCTAGCTTTCCTCCCAAAGGAGCTGCCAGGCAAGAAGAATCTGGCAGCTGAAAATGCAGGTCATTGGGCCTGTTTACGAAAGGACTGGCCCCTACCCTCACCAGCAGATTGAGCAGGCGAACTCCATGTTCTAGGCCTAAAGGTACTCTGAGCTCTGCCCCTACCACGCCTAGATCTACCCCTAGACTGGGAATCAGCAGAAGGGTACGTCCACCCCTTAGCCAGCCAATTTCTACTAAACTTAGGAGGTTGAACCTGCAAAAAATCTTTAACAGTCTGCATAGACTTAGCCTTGTCCTCCATTTTCTTCAAAACAGACTCCACAGGAGGACCAAACAAAACTTCGGACTGTAAAGGGGCATCCAGAATTCTAGACTTAACATGCTCAGATAAATTCTGATCCTTAAGCCAGGCATGCCTACGAAGAACTGAACCAGTGGCAGCCACTCTAGAAGAAGCCTGCAAAGCATCAAAGCCACACTGCAAAGAATGTTTCCCCACCTGTTCAGAAACATGCACCAAATCTTGCAATTCTTTACACTCTATGCCCTCTGCCAAAGCATCCACTTTAGATTTTAGCTGAGAAAGGAGGAAATTCTGATATTTCAACATATGAAACTGGCAATTTAAAGCCCTCATTGCTAAAGTAGAAGAGGTGTACACCTTCTTACCCCATCTGTCCAAAGCTCTAGCGTCCTTATCTAGAGGAACCGGATTCTTTACAACAGAAGCCCTAACACCCTTAGGCCCCTGACTAATAGTTTCTGGGTCCGCCCTAGGACTCTTATATAGGTATTTATGAGCCTCAGGTACCCTATAATACCTGTCCGGTTTAACTGGAGCAGGAGGCATAGAATCCGGATTAAATGAGGCCTCCGAAAAAACATCCTGAACAACATCCAAAACAGGAGGAATAGCCAAGGGTCTGTGCTGTGGTAAAAACAAGAACTCTCTAAGCCTCTTTCTGGAATCTGAGTAATCCTGTCCTTCCCACTTAAAATGTTCCCTCATAGAGTGTAAGGTTTCTGAAAATGAAAAATCCTCTGGAGGGGAAGCAGAAGGAGTAGAATCCTCTGCATCGGAATCCGAATGAGGAGGAAAATCTTGAATATCTTCAGCAGAAGACTCAGAATCATCTGAGGCCTGCTCCAAAATTTCCAACTCTGGCTCTACCCTGGGCCTCTTATCAGGAGGGGGCATGGAACCTCTAATTAAAGTAATCAAATCTTCTGCCATTTTAAGCATATGCTTCTTAGGTACAGACCCTGAAGAACCAGAACTAACTCCAGAAGAAGGCAAAACAGACCTGCCCTTAGAAGGAGCCCTAGAAACAGTAGCAGAAGGCCTAACCCCCTTAGGCAAAGAAGGGAGAATAGTAACCTGAGAGGCCCCTTCAGCCTGACCTGACTCCTGTGAGGCCAAATCCTGTAAAATCAAGGTTTCCCCCTGAGACTCAACAGAAACTTCAGCCGGATCCACCTGTTCCACTGCAGTCTCTAAAGGACCGGCGTCCGAAATGGACGAATCATCCTGTCTAGGCTTTACAGATTTGTCTTTACGCTTCTTCGAGGAAGCGGGCGTCGGAGGATCCGACGGCATATTATAATTACACCTTTTGCCAAAGACTAACCTAGCGCAATCTAGCCTTCTCTTAATAGTGCGCTTATTAAACCTAGCACAAAACCGACACCCAACTACGCCGCTCGCCCCAAGCAAGGGATACAAAGCGAGTGGTAATCCCTATGCGGTATCTGCTTCCCACAAGAAATACAATTATTCACTTTTTCTGACATCCGGTAAATAACTGAGGCAAGAAAAAACAAAAATGCTCCCCAACGGGGTACTTAGCCCAACTTGGTATGTCTGAAACTCCGAAAACTACAAATTTCAGAAAGCCGAACGGCACTTGCAACGCTGCTTCTGCATCGGACCATGCGGCAAAAAAGACTGAGGATATGACGTCGGTCATGCGCTTTTATACCCTGACGCTCTGATGTCAGGGCTGTGCGCCCATGACCGACGTCAGCCTAATGCTTTGGTATGCGGGCCGACCAAGGACAGCGGACTACCCATAAGTAAGGACTGCAGCAATGTGAGATGAAGAACATCCTTAGTTTTGTCCAAGTAGTAGCGTAGTTGCCTGTGAATGTCCAAGGAGTGCAGGAGTCTTTCTCCTTTGTTCTGTGGATTTGGAAAGAAGGTGGGTAAGTGAATGGTTTGATTTAGAGCCACACTGGATACCACTTTAGGCATAAAGGAGGGATTAGTTCGTAGAGAAACTCTGTCTTGATGGAAAATGAGGAAAGGCTCTACTGTCATTAGTGCCTGAAGCTCTGAGACTCTTCTGGCTGAAGTTATTGCTAGCAGCAGGGCAGTCTTCCATGATGTAAACTTTAGGTCAGCAGAGAAAGCTGGTTCAAAAGGAGGTAGTGTAAGTTTTTCCAGAACAAAGTTGAGGTCCCAGGTTGGTGTAGGTGCTCTCCTGGGGGGGGGGGGGCCTAATGTTTTTGGCCCCTCTAAGAAACTGCCTTAGAAGCGGATGTGAAAATAAGGGAGGAGCCGTGTTGTAGTGGGCTGAAATAGCTGAGGCGTGGATTTTAATAGATGGAAAAGAAAGCCCTTTGTGCAACATCTCAGTTAAATACTGTAGAATCTGAGGTATGTGAGGCTGAAGGGTATTTTGGCCTTTAGTTTGGTTCCAGGTGCAAAACCTTTTCCATTTGTCCAAGTAGGCCTTCCTGGTGCTGGGCCTCCTAGCTTCCAGAATAACATCCATAACTGCTTGAGGGAGAGGAGCTGGTTGGTTGCTTAGGTGATTTGCTATGCAGCCAAATTTAAGGTTCTGAGCTGGCTGTGTAGAATCTGATTGTCTTGCTGTGTGAGCAAATGAGCAATTTGTGGTAAAGTCCAAGGTGGGCCCTGGGCCATATTCCTTAGTAGTGGGTACCAGTGCTGGCATGGCCAGTCTGGGGCTATGAGTATCATTCTGGGTCTCTCCTTCCTGACTTTCAGCAGCACCTTTGTGAGAAGGGGCAATGGAGGGAAGGCATATACTGTCAGGTTTTTCCAACTGAATGAGAGTGCGTCCACTTTCCAAGCTCGATGGTGAAACGTCCTTGTACAAAATTTTGTTAGCTGATAGTTTTGGGGGCTGGCAAACAGGTCTATGTCTGGGTGGCCCCATTTTTGAGCTATCATTGCAAATACTTGTGGATCCAGTTTCCACTTGTGGGGATCCATGATGTTTCTGCTGAGGTCGTCTGCCAATGTGTTCTTTTTTCCTGGCAGGAATTGAGCTTGTAGCTGAACTTGGTAAGCCAGTGCTGTGTTCCACAAGGTCATTGCTTGCCTGCATAGAGGGTAGGGGTGTGTACCCCCTTGTTTGTTTATGTACCACATTACTGTGGTGTTGTTCGTCCTTATTGTAAGCTGTCCTGGATGCAAGAGGTCCTTGAAGGCTGTCAGGGCATTCTGTACAGCTAGCATTTCTTTTTGATTGATGTGCAGATTCCTTTGATCTGCAGTCCATATGCCTTGAACGCACTGTCCTGCCATGTGTGCCCCCCAGGCATAGTCCGATGCATCTGTTGTCATAGTTTGCCTGGCTGGGGGCAAGGTAAAAGGCTGACCCTTGTTGAGGTGACATGCCTGTGACCACCATAGAAACTCTTGTTGAAGGCAGGGAATGAGAGATATCACTGTGTCCAAGCTGTGGCTGTGTTGAGACCATACGCTTTTTAGGTACCACTGTAATGTCCTCATATGCAGCTTTGCAAATGGTATTAGTAGTATGCAAGATGCCATGAAGCCCAAGGCCTGCAGAATTTTTCTTGCAGGGAGTTGGGTCTTTGTTGCCATTGTTTTGAAATATTGAGTCAGTTGTAGTGGTTTGTCTGGCGTCAGATAAGCCATCTGGGCCGTTGTATTCAAGCTGGCACCCAGGAATGTCATATTCTGTGAGGGTACTAGTTTTGATTTCTTTTCGTTTACTGTGTACCCTAGGCAACTTAGAAGGTGTTTTACAAAAGCCAGATGTTGTAAGAGGATGTCCTTGCTTTCTGCTTGGATGAGGCAGTCGTCCAGGTATGGGTATATTTGAATTCCTCTTTGTCTGCAGTATGCAATTACTGGTGCCAGGCATTTTGTGAAAACCCTGGGTGCAGTGGATAAGCCAAAGGGCAGTGCAGAGAATTGGTAATGGGTTGAACCTGCAATGAAATCTTTGACCGTCTGCATAGATTTTGCCTTATCCTCCATTTTCTTTAAGACTTCTTCTGCTTTAACTCCAAATAGGTAAGGGAGCATCTAGTAACTTTGCTTTAACATGATCAGGCAGAGTTTGTTCCTTTAACCAAGCATGCCTACGTATAACAGACCCAGTAACAGCTGCTCTACAGGAAGCTTCCAAGGAGTCAAATCCACATTGTAAAGTATGTTTGCCCACCTGTTCAGCTGCATGCAACAGATCCTGCATTTCCTTCAATTCAGATTGTTGAGGGTGTGTGCTCATCTTTGGTTTTATTTGAGACATTAGAAATTGCTGGTATTTTAGCATGTGAAATTGACAATTTAGTGCTCTCATAGCTAGAGTGGCTGAGGTGTAAACCTTCTTCCCCCACCTGTCTAGTGCTCTGGAGTCCCTTTCAGAGGGTACAGGATTTTTTGCCATAGAAGCCTTAGCCCCTTTGGGACCCTGGGAGATAGTCTTTGGGTCAGCAACAGGGCTTTTGTAAAGGAATTTGTGGGAGTCAGGCACTCTATAATATCTACCTGGTTTGGCTGGAGCAGGAGGCAGAGAATCTGGGTTTAAACTAGATTCTAAGTAAACATCATCCACAATGTCTAAAACTGGGGGGATAGCAAGTGGTCTGTGCTGAGGGAGTAAAAGAAACTCTGAGCCTTTTCTTTGAGTCAGAGTAGTCCTGACCTTCCCAGTGAAAATGTTCCCTCCTAGTGTGTAAAGTTTCCCCAAAGGAGTAGTCTTCAGGGGAAGAAGCTGAGGGAATAGAATCCTCAATATCAGAATCTTCATAAGGGGGAAAGGAGTAATCTTGTTCCTCAGAGGAGCCTGAGGAAATAGACACTTGATCAGAGGAGGCATAATCTTCCTCTTGTCTAGGCCTTTTGTCGGGTGGGGGATGGGAACCCCTGATTAAAGTGATCAAATCTTCAGCCATTTTAAGCATCTGCTTCTTAGGCATGGGGCCTTGAACTGAAGACTGAAGTGCAGTCTTTTTTGGTTTAAGAGGAGTCTTAAGCTTAGGATATGTTTTTATAGTGAGCGTCATCAGTCTGAAGACACCTTCGGAAACCGAAGGTGTTTCTGCAGCACCCGCGTCTCTTTCTGCAATGTCGTCAGTAGGGCCTAAAGGAAATGGCTGCGTCGGCCTAGAACTCTCCACCATAGGTTCCGAAGCGGTCTCGGGTTCCAATTCTGCGGTAGCCAGGGGCTGCGTAGGTGCCTCACTGAAAACCGGTGAACCAGAGACCGGCCCAGCTGAGGCCACGGAGTCTGGCTTGGGTCTAGGCTGCCTGTCCTTATCTTTGCGTTTTTTGTGCACGCCGGTAGTCGGTTGCTCCGATGGCATAGTGTAATTAAATTTTCTACCGTAGTGTTGTGCGAAATCAAAGCGTCGTTTTATAGTCCGCTTATTGAACCTAGCACAAAAGCGACAACCAGTGACATCGTGGTCTGGGCCTAGGCAAGGTATACAATAAGAATGAAAATCCTTATGAGGTATTTGCTTCCCACAAAAAATACAATTGTTAACTTTTTCTGACATCGGTCTGAGGCAAGAAAAGTTTCCCCAATGGGGTACTTAGCTTTATTGAAGACTTCGGATCTGAAATTCGACTTCGAAAATCTCAGGAGTCGGCCAACCGGCACTTGCGAACTGCTTCTGCTTCGGGCACCGCGCGGCAAGAAAGACTGGAGAAAATGGCGTCGGATGCATCATATATACCCCTTACGCACTGACGTCAGGGAAGAAGCAACAGCAACTGACGCCGGACCAAGACTTTGGAATTCGGGCCGACTGCGGGACCACCTGACGACAGGATAACCCAAGTGTGATGACTGCAGCAGGGTAACATGATGAACATCACAGGCAGGTTAGTGGCAGACTCCCTGCTCTGTCTATAAAGGGCTGCTTTTTTGAGGAAGGTTGTAAGGAGGCCTGGTCCTTTGAGGTCTTTTTTCTCCCCATGAAGATTTACTGGTCTGGTGCTGGGATCGGCTATGGACAAAGACAGGTTTTGAAGGAAAGTTCCTATGAAACTTTGGCACTGGTGAAACTAGGAGGTGTTTTAACTCCTACTGTTCCTTGGACTTTTCTTGTAGGGACATGAAAAGATTTGCAGCAGCTGGGCCAAAGAAAGGAGAGTTATCTAGAGGGGCATCCATGAGTTGGGCTTTGAAATCATCCTGAAATGGTTGAAGTCTGAGCCAGGAAAATCTTCTGAGCCACAGACCCTGTGGCAGCTGCCCTAGCTCAGGCTTCAGCAGCATTATGGCTGCATTTTATGGAATGCTTAGCCACTTGGGCAGCAGCTCCCAACCGGGGACATGGCTAAGGTGTTCCCCTCTGACTCTGGGAGGTCTGAGAGGGCAGCAGTAGCCTGAGACAATAATTCTAGAGAATATTTAGTCCTGTGGTCTGTGACATTAATAGAACTTGCTGTCAGGATAGATTTGTCTCCCAATGACTCCCACATCTGTGGAACAGATTTCCTCTCCATGTCAAGCAGAGTACCTCACTAGACTTCTTTAAGAGGAACCTGGCTGACTGGATGGGAAACAGAAAATATACTCCTGGGATCCCACCTGTGTCCCTGCTGGACAGGGAAAACAGCTGCTGACTTTATAGGAACATGGGTGAAATTCATGGTTAGGTTTATAAGGGCCTCCGGGCCAAAAGCCTAGTATCGTCCTATGAACCTGTGTGTGTCTGGTAGTTATAGCTCTGAAAGCTAGGGTTGCTGAGGTGTAGGTCTTTTTGCCTAGTCTTTCCAAAGTTCTACTTTCCTTGTCACAAGGTAACATGGAAGTAGAAGGGATCATACTGGATAGATTGTCACTATTAACACACATGATTGCTGAGTCTGCTGGAGGGCATCTGAAAAGGAAAATCTGGTCCTCGAGGACTTTATAAAAATCATCAGGCTTCTTAGGAGCTGGGCCCAGCAAATTTGGGTTCTGAAAGGCATTGTGGAATGCATCCAAAAAGCTGGGTGGACAGGTAGAACCGAAGGAGAACTTGGCAAATTCCTTAGTAGTAACTGGCAGTACCTTTTTTGTAAGTCTGAAATTTGAGTAGTATCCCACTTAAAGTGCTCCCCCCATCGTCAAGATGGTTTCCCCAAAGGAAATTTCTTCCATAGGAGATTTAGCACCTACAGACTCCTTTTCAGGAGATACATATTCAGAAGGGGATGGTATTTGGGTAGAGTAGTCCATGGATTCCTCTTCTTCAGAAGAGGTATCCTCTGATTACTCAGATTCCCTAACTGTTTTCTGTAAGAACAGGAAGGCCTGCAGAAGGGGATACTGTAGAAGGCCTGCCATTTAGAAGGGGCCTCAGCAGCAGTTAATAAATGTTTTGTCTTTTGCTTTTTCTTAGCTGGAGACACTATTTTTTGAAGGGATGGAGGGCCAGTCATTGGCCAATCATTGGACGTCTCAGATTCTGGGACTTCGGGTGCAGAGCTGGAAGCAAACCCCCTGGAATCCTCCATGCATTCAAACCTTGGTTCCCGTATGCATCCAAATCAGATGTCTGCTCAACCTCTAGTGACATCAAACAACTGAAGGCAAATCGACCTCAGAAATGAGTTTGGACTGCGACTACAAGCTTCCAATGTGCCTACGGGTCTACGAGAGCCACAGGAGGGATGTTGGATGTCAGAGGTGTAGGCCTAGTTTTTTGGCCTTATGCATCAGAAGCCCGGTACTGGATCCCGGAGCACTCTTCATATGTTTAGTTAGTAACTTTAAATGCCAATTTTCCAAGTACAAAGTTAAGGAATTCAGCCTGCTTCTAAGGGTCTTTGGAACAAAGGATTGGCAAATACTACAAGATCTATGGTCGTGACTGGGGCCTAGGCAGACTGAAATTTGTCTTCCACAGTGGCACTTGCCCTTCCTGGATGACATAAGAAAAAGGATCAAAGAAGAAATTCCAAAAAAAGCCACCAACTCGTTGGAATACACACAGCAAAACAACACTTTAATAAAAAAATAGTAAAAATATATAAAAAGTACAGTTGTGTACACTTGCCATAAATGTAGATGTTCGAGTGTATTCACTGTTGCAGTCATTACATTTGGGTTATCCTGCTGGCAGGTTGCCCTCAGTCGGCCTGAATTCCAAAGTCTTGGATCCTGCGTCGGTTGCTGTCGCCCCTTCCCTGACGTCAGGTCGTCAGGGGTATAAAAGATGCAGCAGATGCCATTTTCTTCAGTTTTTCTTGCCCCAGATGTCAGGTGCCCCCAAAAGGGTGGTGCTTACATACATGCATCAAAATAAACTTTACCTTCATCTATAAGCAAATACACCACATAGGTTGTATAGATCAGAGAAGGAAAGATAAGTTCCAGCAAAAATGAGGGGGATGGTGGGTGGATAACCTGGACTGCAACAGTGAATACACTCGAACATCTACATTTATGGTAAGTGTACACAACTGTACTATGTTCTTCGTGTTTCACTGTTGCAGTCATTACATTTGGGTAGATTCCCAAAACTATGGATGGGAAGATGGAACTAAATAGCATTAGGGGCGGCTATGAGGCCCTGCAGAACTGCAGTGGCAAAGCCTGCCCTGGATTTAGAGTAAAGTGACAGATTGTAATGTTTTGTAAAGGTATGCACTGAACTCCAAGTAGCAGCATCTAAAATGTCTTTGGTTGGTACTCCCCTGAGAAAGGCTGCAGAAGTGGCTGCAGCTGTGGTTGAATGTGGCCTAATGTCCTTAGGCACAGGTTTGCCATGCTGAGAGTAGCAGAAATGAATGCAGTGAACTATCCACTTTGAAATAGTCTGCTTGGAGATGGCCTTTCCTTGTGATCCTGCAGCATATGCCACTAGTAATTGTTCTGTCTTTCTGAAAACTTCAGTTTTAAACAAGTAGAATCTAAGTTGTCGTCCAAAGAATGCAGAATTTTCTCCCCCTTGTTCTGTGGATTTGGATAAAAAGTTGGCAAATGAATAGTTTGGTTAAGGGCTACACTGGATACTACCTTAGGCAAAAATGTAGGGTTTGTCCTCAGAGAGACCCTGTCCGGATAAAAAATTATAAAGGGTTCCACAGCCATGACAGTCTGTAGCTCTGACACTCGTCTTGCAGAAGTTACTGCTAGGAGCAGAGCTGTTTTCTGGCTCAAAAGGAGGTAAGGTGAGTTTTTCCAAGACATAATTGAGGTCCCATGCAGGTGTTGGTGTTCTCCTTGGAGGCCTTAAATTTTTGGCTCCTCTGAGGTACTGCCTTAAAGGATGAGAAGAGAGTGGTGGCTCTGTATTGTAATGAGCCAAAATGGCAGAGGCATGGATTTTAATTGATGAGAAAGATAGGCCTTTGTCCAGCATCTCAGTTAAGTATTGCAAAATCTAAGGAATATTTGGGACAGCTGTATCAGTTCCTTGATCTTGGTTCCAAGCACAAAATCTCTTCCATTTTCCAGCATAGGATTTTCTAGTACTAGGCCTTCTGGCTTCCAAAATGACATCCATCACAGCTTTACTGAGAGGTGTGCTTTGTATGGCTACATTTTCCGCCATGCTGCAGGGTTTAGGGTCCTGAGTTGGCTGTGCAGAATCTTTTTGTTTTGTTGGGACAGTAGATGAGGTATTTGAGGTAAGGTCCAGGCTGGGCATTGAGACAAGTTCCTTAAGATTGGATACCAGTACTGGCGTGGCCAGTCTGGGGCAATCAGAATCATTTTTGGCTTCTCCTGTCTGACCTTTAGGAGCACTTTGGGGAGGAGAGGCACTGGAGGAAAGGCATATACTAATGGATTTGTCCAGCTGAAAGATAAGGCATCCACTTTCCATGCTTGTCTGTGATAAGTCCTTGTGCAGAATCTTTTTAGTTGATTGTTGTGAGGGGAGGAAAATAGATCTATGTCCGGGCATCCCCATTTCTTTGTTATCATGCTGAAGACTTGTGGATCCAGGTGCCACTCGTGGGGATCCATGAGGTTTCTGCTTAGTTCGTCTGCCAGAGTATTTTCCTTTCCTGGCAGGAATTGTGCTTGCAGATGAACTTGTGAAATCAATGCTGTGTCCCATAAAGCCATGGCTAGTCTGCAAAAGGGGTAAGAGTGAGTGCCCCCCCCCTGATTGTTTATGTACCACATGACCGTGGTGTTGTCTGTCTTTATCAGAAGTTGTCCCAGATGAATTAGGTCCTTGAAGGCTATCAGGGCATTTTGAACAGCTAGCATCTCCTTTTGATTGACATATAGATGCATTTGGTTTGCGGACCAGATGCCCTGAATACCTCTTCCTGCCATGTGGGCCCCCCAGGCATAATCTGATGCATCCGTCGTAAGGTTCTGCCTGGCTGGGGGTATTGAGAATGGCTGTCCCTTGTTTTGGTGACAAGCCTTTGCCCGCCATCGAAACTCCTGTTGCAGGCAGGGAATGAGAGTAATCATGGTATCCAGGCCGTGGCAATGTTGTGTCCAGACACTTTTTAGGTACCATTGAAGTTTCCTCATATGCAGTCTTGCATATGGAATTAGTAGGATGCAGGATGCCATGAAGCCCAAAGCCTGCAGAATTTTTCTTGTAGATAACTGGGCCTTTGTTTTTATTTCCTTGAAGTAGGTAGTCAGTTGCTTTTGTTTGTCTGGCGTGAGATAAGCCATCTGGGCAGTTGTATTTAAGCTTGCACCCAGGAATATTATCTCTTGTGAGGGTACTAGTTTTGATTTCTTTTCGTTGACTGTCTACCCTAGGCATGTTAAAAGTTTCTTCACAAATGCCAGATGCTGTAGTAGAATGTCCTTGTTCTCTGCTTGAATGAGACAGTCATCCAAGAGTAAGGATATATTTGTATTCCTCTTTGTCTGCAGAAAGCAATTACTGGTGCCAGGCACTTTGTGAAGACCCTGGGCGCAGTAGATAAGCCAAAGGGCAGTGCAGAGAATTGGTAATACTTTGAGCCAGCCTTGAAACTGAGGTATCTTCTGCATGATTGTCTGATTGGGACATGCAGGTATGCCTCTTTTAGGTCTAAAGTCAAGAGCCAAGCCTTGCTGCCAGCATGGGCAGAAGCTGCTGCAAGGTCAACATCTTGAATTTGGGTATATCCAGGTAAGTGTTTTGAATAGATAGGTCCAGAATTGGTCTCCATGCTTTGTCCTTTCTGGGTACCAAGAACAGTCTTGAGTAAAATCCTTGTACCCGCTCTTGCTGTGGCACTTGTTGAATAGCCCCCATGTACATGAGAGATGCAACTTGTTTTTGAGCCTCTGCCCATTGATTTTTTGGCAGGTCTGGCCAACCGTTTGTCCTTGGCAAGGTATGGAAGTGAAACTTGTAGCCTTGTGACACTATGTCTAGAACCCATTTGTCCTGGGTAATAATGTGCCAATTTCAAGAAAAAAGTGATTATTTTCCCCCTAAGGGTGCTGTCAGAAGATAAGTGCTTGGTACAGGCAGGGGGGGAAGTCATTGGGACTGTTTCCTGTATGGTTGTGATTTGTCCTCTCCGCTTTTGGAGGTAGAAGTACCCCATTGCTTAGACCTGTACGAACCTTGTGGCTGAGATCTGCCTCTAGAGCATCTGGATCTGCCCCTTTGAGGTCTGTCTGACACTGGAAAGGACCAGTTCTTTGTAGGCCAGTGTCTGCTAAACCTAGGAGGCTGTACCTGTAAGAATTCCTTGACCGTTTGCATAGATTTAGCTTTGTCCTCCATTTTCTTTAACACCTCTTCTGCCTTAACACCAAACAGGGTAACATGCTGTAATGGAACATCTAATAATTTTGCTTTGACATGATCAGGCAGATTTTGTTCCTTTAACCAAGCATGCCTCCTAATGACAGAACCCGTAACAGCGGCCCTGCAGGAGGCCTCTAGAGAATCAAAACCACATTGCAAAGTATGCTTTCCAACTTGTTCAGCTGCATGCAATAAATCCTGCATTTCATTGTTTTCTGCACATAAAGAATTTATCAACATTTTCTGTTTAAGCAGTGTCATGATATATTGCTGATATTTGAGAATATGAAACTGGCAATTTATGGCCCTTCTAGCCAAGGTAGCAGATGTGTAAATCTTTTTTCCCCATCTGTCTAGTGACCTAGAATCTCTGTCAGGGGGTAGGGTTTTTTGCAGTGGAAGCCTTGACCCCCTTGGGACCCTGAGAAATGGTTTCTGGGTCTGCAGCAGGGTTTTTGAAAAGGAATTTGTGAGAGTCAGGAACCTTGTAGTATCTGTCCGGCTTAACAGAAGCTGGAGGTAAGGAGTCAGGGGTCAGATTAGACTCTGAAAACACATCATCTACAATATCTAACACAGCTAGAGGCCTGTGCTGAGGTAGTAAAATGAAGTCTCCGAGCCTTTTCTTAGATTCTGAAAAATCTTGGCTCTCCCAGTGGAAATGCTCCCTCATGGTATGCAAGGTTTCCCCAAAAGAGTAGTCCTCAGGAGGAGAAGCTGAAGGAATAGATTCTTCAGCATCAGACTCCTCATAGGGAGGTAGAGAATATTCCTGATCAGAAGAGGAATCAGAAGAAATGGAAACCTGATCTGAAGATTCATAGTCTGTCTCTTGCCTAGGCCTCTTATCAGGAGGGGGATGGGAACCCCTGATCAAGCTAATTAAGTCTTTGGCCATTTTGAGCATCTGTTTTTTGGGCATGGAGGCCTGTCCATGAGGCTGTTGAACTTGTTTCTTTGTCTTTAAAGGTGCTTTAGTCTTTGCCTTTGAAGCTGAAGTCATTTTAATGTATAATTGTTTAGATCTGAATACACCCTCAGAAGCTGATACCTGTTCAGCGGCTCCGGACCCGTCTGAGGGAATAGTCTCCGAGGCACGAATACTTTGAGCTTCTACTGGCCTTGCCAACTCCACATGGGTGTTGGTAGCGGCCTGCGACTCTAAAGTAGCGGGCGTCAGGGGCTGAGAAGGCGCCTCACTAAGAACCGGTGAACCGGCGACTGGCTTAGGAGAAGGCTCGTCTTCGGTTTTGGACCTCGGTAGCCTGTCTTTTTCTTTGCGTTTTTTGTGAACTCTGGGTGTCGGATGGCTATCCGACGACATTGTATAATTAAATCTTCGGCCAAAATAGCTTAATGCAAAATCGTACTGACGCTTAATAGTGCGTTGGTTAAATCTAACACAAAACCGACAACAAGCTACTTTGTGGTCAGGGCCTAGGCAAGGAATACAGTAAGAATGAAAGTCCTTATGAGGTATTTGCTTCCCACAAGAAATACAATTATTAACTTTTTCTGACATTGGACTGGAGCATGAAAAAACTTTCCCCAATGGGGTACTTAGCTTTTAATGAAGACTTCGGATCTGAAATTCGAACACGGAAATCTCAGGAGTCGGCCGACCGGCACTTGCAAACTGCTTCTGCTTTGGGCACTGCACGGCAAGAAAGACTGAAGAAAATGGCATCGGCTGCAGGCCAACTGAGGGCAACCTGCCAGCTGGATAACTCAAATGTAATGACTGCAACAGTGAAACACGAAGAACATCATGTAATGTGAGCGCTTTCACAGAGTCCTCTCTGCTTCCTCAGACATACTACAGTAACTGCTGCTCTTGTTTAAATAATGATACATCTGTGTCAAATCCAATCAGTTGACAGTATCTTGAAAATAAAAAAATTAAAAAGACATACACTCAGGGCCGGTGTTAGCATTCTGGGGGCCCCCAGCAAATGTCAAGTTGGGGGCCCCCTGGCCACTTTCAGTCTAAGTATCACCCTGTCACTGCCACTACGTCTATCCATCTTTTTAGTTCATGCTGCAGGCTTTTAGGAGTTGTACACACAGACTGACCTGTAGCTACAATGATCTTATTACAACAGGCATACATACCACACTGTGTTGGCCCATCTCACAATGGGACATTTACAGTTACTGACATTTAGGTGTAACAAGGATACATTACAACAACTCTATGTACAGGACAGAACTAATATGCAATGGAACCCTAGGCAGTGGTTACTGTTTCAGCCCCCACCAAAAAAGCACACACACCCTCCAGAGTTCCCCTCTGTTTTCCCCATGTTGGGCTTTCCACTTATGCACATTACTTTTTTTCTTCCATTTCTCACATTTTACCCTTTTTCTTCAGCTTTTTCAAGAAGCCATAACTTTATATATGCTCTAAAGTGCTTTTTAAGTTTATTTTTTTTCTTTTCACCCAATGATGGCTTGAACAGAAATGATGATTAAGGAAAAAAATTCAATGTTGCCGTTCAGCTTTAGTTTTCCTTCTTTTTGATATACTTTCTTGACCAAGTCAGCGTAGTAATACCCATTTAGGAAATAACTCCATTAAGCCGCTGCCCCCAGAAGCTAGAGCATTTCCCAATCTTTTAATCCAAAAGTGGCCTAAACAAAAATTGTGAGTAAGAAAAAAGGAATTGCAGTCTTATTTTTCTTTCAGTGAAGACATAAGTTGTACTCAAGACTTAAAATTCAAAGCTGACAAAAATAGGAGCTCCAAGTAAATTAAAAAGTCAATTGTGAGGATACACAGATCCTGTATGGGAATACTGCCTGCCTCACTAATACTCCCAAAAAGACAGTCACTGCCTATACAACCCTCTGGTGTTAGATTGGGATGAAAGCAGAAGTTCAAATGGCCACAGTCATGTATTTGAAGTGACTGCTGAAATATATATACATAGCATGCCTACTAACTCCTCGATCCTAACCCCAAAAGCAACCAGCTGTATATGTGTCTGATGTTTGATTGTGAGGAAAGTGAAAATAAATAATGACTGCAATAATGTATTCTACTTTGCTGCTACCGGGCAGTACACTGCCCCTACAGGAGCTAAAGTAACTTTCATTGTATACCTCTGAGGTCTGTTAGACAAGTAAAGGAAATGATAACTACACAATCCCCAGCACCCACATAACCTACGGTAAATTTCTGTACACAAACATCTGAGCAGGGATGTTTTGGAATGTTTGTAGTTGAGGACAGAGGCTATTATCAGTTTTATCCTAACAGGGTCATATAATAACTCCATTCAGGCTAAAGAGTGCGATCAGAAAATGAAAGCATTTCTTTCTCCTAATTTTTCCTCAACCAAAAACAGCTTTTGGGGTCCCCACAGTCAAGGATAATTAAGGGAGCCCTGTATCTATTTATACAGTCTAGGAGTGGAGGCCACCCAATACCTAGGAGATCTAAGTGTCTGAATGCCTATGACATACATTATGCCTTACTTCTGAAAATAATCACTTGTTAGCTACATTTTTATTGATACCCTGAAGAATAATGTGTGTGTTCGGTATTATTGGATGTATGCATTTCTAAAATCAGTGATATTTTACACACACACACACACACACACACACACACACACACACACACACACACACACACACACACACACACACACACATCACAGCAATGTTAATTTTCTACTTATTTCAGCAAGTACATTGCACAACACTATTACTGCTACACAAGATCAGTGACTGCTGTTTAGCAGTCATCAAACAGCAACAGTGATAAGTCACTTTTATTTACCTCAGTGAGGAGTAAATTAATACCTATAACTATCCCTGATTTCACAGATATTCCTGATTCTGTCTCATAATTTTACTCTGTCACACTAAATCAAGTAGAGAGTTTTACACTCATTGTCTAAAAATGCATGTTGATGCAAAATGTGTTATTCTAGTACATTTTTTAAGTGAATTAGAGTAATATATAAAATGTGTTCCTCATTTTGAGACTTTGTTATGCTATTATTTTTATCATTGAACAGAATTCTTCAGTAAAGACGTTGAGAGTTATAGTATCAGTTGTTCTGCCAGTATGTATAAAACCCTGAAAAGATACCATCCCTGAAGATTAGAAGCATCAGCTCTTAAACTCCACAGTTTGCAATGAGATCGGTCAGCCTGGGCTGCTGATCTCTGTAGTGCTTACTTTGCTTATGTTCATTACAGCTTTGTCCTAACAGGGTCATATTACAGTCCTGTTCAGGTTAAAGAGTGTAATTGAAAATTAATACATTTTTTTCTCCTCATTTTTCCCCAACCAACAGCAGCTTTTGTGGGGCCCCCACGCAGTCAATGAGGATTAAGGGGCCCCCTGCAGCCACAGTTATTAAAGCTGGCTATTTATTAATTTTAGTGAAGAGGATGTCCACCAATAGGACTTAACTAGGCTGGAGCATTATATCACTGGTAAAATATTATATCATTATATCATTGGTAAAATATTTAATGAAATTGTAAAGTTTGTTACCTGACAAAATACTGTTATTATAACTAAAGATCTTTGAATTTTGAAGGAGATAAATACGAGTTATTGTTACTTACCTGGTTTAAGTATACAAGCTTGCTGTACTAGCTTTTATTGGTTTGACAGACATGTTACAAAATATCAAGATTACATAAGTTGCAGTGGATGGGGGCCCCCCAGGACCAGGGGGCCCCCAGCAACCGCAGGGTTCGCTGGTGCCTAAAACCGGCTATGCATACACTATATAAACAATCAAATCATATAAATAATGGACGAAAAATGTATGTAAAAACTGTAAAAGCTTGCTCTATAGAGTTAGAAAGTGTTAAAACTGTAGAAAATATGTATAGATGTTAAAAGATGTGACTAAACATAACAATCAATATTTCAAAGCCCTGTTCCTGAGAAAAGGTTTCAGTAAAACCTTACTATTTAGTCCAGGTGGTCTGTCAGCCTGAAATCTAATTATCCATTCTTGTTCTGAGGCTTCGGTCTTATTGTTCATGTTCTCACCTCTTTTATTTTCTTGTATAATGTGTAACACTATTTATTTATTTATTTATTTTTATTTATTTAAATTTGTTGACCGGGAGTGTCCGACTGGACGTAGGTCCATTTTCAGCGGAGGCCCGGGGAGAAAAGCTCCACAGTAAAATAAACAGACAGTAGTTACATTGGATTACATAGGGATTAACAATTTAACATAGCAATTACTTACAACATATTTACAGATGAAGAACATAGTACATCAGTAGACAACTAGAATCTTTATCTGTGAAGTACATAACAGACATTAACAAATGTTACAAGAAGAAGTTCCTGCTGTATAATAAGTACTGGCTTATGAGCATCTGAGCTTGCTATAATCAAGGTAGTTAGTGGAGTGGAAAGAAAGGTAGTGGTTGGATGGGGTGGATGATATTAGAGTGGGAGTTGCAAGGGCATAGCCAGCATGTTTTTAGGTGCGCTTTTAGTAAAGTTTTGAAGTGGGTGCATGATGGTACGGAGGTAATTGTGGGTGGGGGAGTGAGTTCCATAATTTGGCTATGGCGCAAGAGAATAGTGCTTCACCAGCAGAGTTATTGGCTTTAGTGATCTGCAAGTGATTTTTGTTGCTGGATCTCAGTGGTCTGGTGGTGCGATAGGGCTGGAGGAGATTCTGGAGGGATGGGACATTTGGTGGATGGTTTACTAGTTTGTGGGCGAGTGAGAGTTGATACCACTGAAGGAGGTGAGGGAGTTCAAGCCAGCCCAGTTCAGCAAGTGAGAGACAGTGGTGACTATGGTAGGATGCCCCTGTGGTGAATTTGGCGATTTTGTTGTAGCAGGTCTCTAGCTTGTTTAGATCACATTGCCTTAGGTTGGTATATATTGGAGAGGCATAAAGTAGGGAGGAGATAAGGTGGGAATTTGCTATTGAAATCTTTGCTGCTTTGGTGAGAAATTGCTTATTTCTGTATAACGCTCCTAGTTTTTTGTGGACTTTTTTTATGGCCATGGATATGTGAAAGTCAAATTTTAGTTTATTGTCTATTTCCACTCCTAGCAATTTGGTGTGTTCAGTTGGGTATACAGTGGTGTTGTCTTTTGCTGTGATGTTAAAGTGAGAGTTGTTTTGAGTATGTTTGGCGGGTTGGAAGATGAGTAGTTTAGTTTTGTTTGGGTTGAGTATTAATTGGGCATTGGATAACCATATTTCAACAGAGGAAAAGGCTTCCTGTGTGACTTTTTGCAGTTTGGGTAGGGACTGGGCTGAGCAGATGATGGTCGAGTAATCTGCGTATTGTACGAGCGTGCCATGTTTGGTGGCAGAGGCTAGATTACTGGTGTAAACAGAGAAGAGTAGGGGGTCCAAGGATGGATCCTTGGGGAACCCCTATGGAGACAGGTAGTTGGGGAGATATGTCATTCTGCCATACAATGGATTGTTGGCGGTCAGACAGGTAACTCTGAAACCAGTTGGTGACTGATTGTGAGAAGGATAGGTTATTGAGGACACAGATAAGTTGTTTGCATGGGACCATGTCAAATGCTTTAGATAGATCTAGGAAAGTAGCAGAGGAGAGATAACCACTGTTTTTATGCTGAAGGATAGTGTTAGTAAAGGAGAGTAAGGCAGTGGTGGTGCTATGGTTTGGTCGGAAACCATGCTGAGTACTGGAAAGGAGGTTGTTAGTAAGGAGGTAGTCTGAGACCTGAGAGTGTATGCATCTCTCTAGTATTTTGGAGAGTGGAGAGAGAATAGCTATGGGGCGGTAATTGGTTAGTTCTGTGTGGAGGGTCCGCCTTTGTGGAGGGGAATTATATGTGATACTTTCCACAGTGTGGGAACGTAACTTTCTGACAGAGATCGGTTAATCAAGATGGATACTGGGTAGGCCAGAGCATCAGCTGCGATTTGTAGGTATTCACTTGGGAGGTTATCTGCTGCTAATTTGGTGGGTTTAAGTTTAGTTAAGAGTTTTTTTATGTTGGAGGTAGGTACAGGAGAAAAAGAGAAGGCAGTGGGGAGATTACTAGTTGAAGGTGTGGGTTGGAGGGGAGGGGGGTTGTGTTGTTTAGCTAGTGATAGTATGGTTTGGGTGAAGTGTGTGTTGAACACTAGAAATTTGAAGGTGTGTGTGGCTCCCTCCTTTATAACATGCATCGCTAACGCACTTGTCTCTTTTTTACTTTTAATGTCCCTTACATGTTCTAGGACTCTATCTTTGAGCAGCCGATTAGTTTTGCCTACATAGTAGGCTGGGCATTTTGTACAGAGACCAAAATATACGACATTCTTACTATGACAGTCTGTATAAAAGCGTGTATCAATGCTGAACTTTCTAGTCGGGTGTGTATACTGCCCCCCTCCAAATATGAAGGGGCAGGCTGTACACCTTCTACAAGGAAAGGTATCTAGCCTATCAGACCTTGCATAGTGGTCTCCATCTAACTTCTTGTAGCACAACTGTCTTTTTAATGACATGTTGTTTTTAAAGGTAAAAGATGGTATAGCCCCTATAACACCTTCTAGTTCATCCACATTTAACAATATGCCCTAATTATTTTTAATTATATCACAGACTGTACTGATATTACTTGCAAATGTTAATGGAATACGTAATACATCTATCTCTAGGTTCCTGGTTACTGTGGTACTGGTGGCATAGTTACTTTGGTCAAAGAAGAAATTCCCTAAAGGGGCACTGAGAAGGACAAAATCACTAGAGAATGCAAGATTGATGTTTGATAGCTGGCTTTCTGACTGGTGGCAGAAAGGTTCTGAGGCTGGTACGCAAGGGCGCCCGCAGGCAGGTGCAAGGGGGTGCACTTGCACCCCCCTGGAATCGCCTGGCCAGGAGATTAATTTACTTCTACTTAAAACAAAAATTTGTAAGGGCGTTGTTCTTTAAGAATGCTCTTTGCATCCAGTCATTCAAACGGAACAGGTACTTGCGCATGGGTGCTGGAACTATAGAGCGAGGGAATGCCCGCCCACTTTTACAGCAGCAAGACCTGTAAACACTCATGCGTGCATCGCACACTATTTAAACAGAAAAGTGCGCGGAAAAAATGGTGGCAGATCATCCACGGTAAGGAGAGCTTCCCCCAAGGCTGTGTGTAATGTTCCGTTTATTATTTACTGCATCCATTCAGTAGCTGGTGTTTTATGTATGTTCATATATACTGTATGTGTGTCTTTTTTATTTTAGCTAAAGCACGCAAGCACAACGTTGTAGACTGTGGTGAAAACCATAAGGAGTAAGGCAATGGTAGGATTCAGTGTATAAGCCATGGCCTGGCTGTAAATCAAGGAAGTAGGTTCCATCACGGAAGATAAAGGTATGCTAGGATGACACATGGGGATGTTGCAGTAAGAACAGTTAACCTGTCTCTTTTTATACAGGACAGTCCCTGTTTGTGTCCTGGTTTAAAAAATGGTAAATGTCTAGAGATTTTATGAACAAAGTTATTTCGTAAGTTCTTTCTAAAAGTTGAATAAAACCATCTTGTATGTGCAGCACTTTCGTATGCTATGCAACAACAGAAACAAATACAGTTCTACAAGAGTGAGCTTTTATTTTGCCCAAAAGCTGAAGTCTACTACTTTGCACTGGTTTATCCTAGAAAATCTTAACGTTTACAAAAAGTCCAACATCAGGCATTCGAAAAGATGGCAACCCTATTTGTAACCAATTAGAAGCTGATATCGTATGTCTTTACAAATAAGTGGTACGTTTTTACCAGTTTTTGTGATTGGTATGTGTACGGTTGAAATGCGATTACGGTTGTAGCACCGGAGTTCAATGTAAAACCCCTTACTTGTGGATGAGGATAGTAGTTTGTAACTCTGTACAATTGTACAAACCTAAAAACAAGTTGATGGAAAAAATGTTCGCAGCAGTAGGGAATAAAGCATTTTAAAGTAGAGGTTATTTTTGTGAGAGCAAAACCTAGTTTAAAGGTATATCACGTAAGAAGGGCCGTCAAGGTGCTACTGTCGGACGAACTTCCATCAGATAAATGCAAGGGTTTAGTCTAATATTTGAGTGTTCCACCATGCTTGTTAACAGTCTTTCGGTTTGTCTAGATGTGCATCTCTGTGATCTTATGTTGTCATTTATTGGCTTCATCCAGGTTTTTTGCTAATGTTGAGAGCTGTGGTAAGAACTGATTTCACTGAATATGTTTGGGGGCTATATTCTCCCATTACTGGCTTTGTCCGGGTGTTTGCTAAGTGGTTGAGAGCTATGGTGAGAACTGAATTCACTGAATGTTTGGTGGTTGTAGTCACCCATTATTGGCTTTGTTCAGGTATTTTGTGCTAAGAGATTGACAGCTGTGCTATGGTGAGAACTGAATTCACTAAATGGTAGATATTTAAGTTTCAGTCTTCCTCTTTCACAAAACAGTTGATATGGCGTAGTGGTATGTTGCTCTGACTGTTTTGCACGGGGTCCCCTGGGTTCAAGACGTGGCAGTGAAATGTATGGTGGTAACGCAGCATTTTATTCTAGCAACTTTCAAACATTACACAAGCAATGTTTAAAATGTGTCCCTGGTTTTTGGCCTTTTGTCCCCCCCCCCCCAATAAATTTTGGCTTTTTCCAGATTTCGTGTTGAAAAGTTCAGAGATACAGCTGAGTGTCGAGTAGATTTTACAAGGAGCTGAGAGCTGCAGGGGAGCAAAAGTTTAGTGCTGCTTTATGTTTAGTCTGCTTGCATTGTTAATAGCACAACAGATGGTTACTTGCTTTAGATGCTGAAGGCTGTGGGTTCTACTCCCACAGTAGGTAAATGCATTGCTGATGCTGTATTGTGTTGTAAAGGGGGTGGATGCTGCAGTCTTTTTGGCAAAGATACCTAGTAACTAGCAACCTGTTAACAGTTTGCTATCCATTCCCTATTGCGGTATTACTAGCTTTTCATTTTTTTAATGCATGCAACAAAAGCAATTTATTCTTCAAGGGTAACAGGCACTTTATTTGTAGATTAAACAATGACATATAAAGTGTTTGCTAGCAGCAACCTCTTTATTAGTTACAATTTTTTTCAATGTGGAGTTTACTACTTCAGAGATTGTGTATATTTTTTACTGATACTGGTGGACTTGAGTAGACTTTTTATGATGGAAATGTTCTGAATTGGGCAGTTTTGTCATTGGTGGATGCTTTTTGTTTCATTGTTTACTAGAAAAATGTTCAAAACAATAAATTTAAAATGCCCTCTAACAACTGTACTGTATTGAACAAGGAATATAATGTAATACGGTCAGGAAGGTGTATCAAAGAGCACATTATGTTCGAGGGACCTATGATTTTGAAGACAGCCCAGAGTTAATATTTGCCATTGGCAAAATGTATTTTCTCTGAAAGTGGGTTTCAGTGCTGTTTCAATGCATGCGAGTTTCAAGAGCAGAGAAGTTTTAATGTTAGTCTATTTTCATTGTGAGACTGCATTGCTTTAACAGATATGTTATTAGGGTTTGTGCTGTAAAATGCAAAATAAAACTTTCAAATGAAATCCTAAATCATTGCAGAAGTAAAGCAGTATGCACATTAGTGTTTATGATAAATGGGGCAAAATAACCAAGGAATGTGCCGTTCAGTGCAACCTTCCCAGAACTAATTCAAGTCTGACCAGAATTATTTGGTGTGTGTATAAGAGGGAGGTAGCATACCCCTCAGCTGCCCAGATTTTTGCCCCATATTCCTCCTAAAAAGGATTGAAGTTGCTAAATGAGACATTTCAGTTTTAGATGTCATGTCATTTAGAAAAATGCATACTAACACAAATCCTGTTACTCTTGCAATTTTCTAAGTTTCTGAGAGCCATATTTATAATCTATCCCTATTTATTTTAGGCTTTGTCCAGATTTCTTGCACTAAGGTTGAGGCCTTGAGGGGTGTGGTATGTTTGTGAGAGAGAAAGTGAAATGCCCAAGTACTCTAACAGGTGGAATTTTCAAGTGCATTTTCTAGGAACTGAGTTTTAAGGGAAGCTAAGTTCACTGCTGCTCATGCCAAGTCTATTTACAATGTGCAACTGTTTTGTTTAGCAAATGGTATCTCTGTTGTGGTATAAAGTTTTAAAGCTATGTTAGTAGCACCACAAGTAGAATACTTGCATCTTAATGTAAAAGCTTGAGGTTCTATTCCTACAGCATGTACATTTGTATGCTGCAGTCCTCAGGATGTCTTCCTTTGGATGAGATGCCTAATAACTATGAACCTGTTTTTCAGCTTGTCATCCATTTTCTATTGCAATATACCAGCTTACCATTTTTTTAATTTAACATAGGCAATTTATTCTTTGACGGCAGCAGGCACTGAATTTGTAGATGAAACACTGAAATATACAGTTTTCTAGCAACACCATCTTCATTAGTTTCAGATATCTTTAATGTGGAATTATTCAGATTACTTTTACTTCAGCAGAGACACTCAAGTGCTGCTGTATAATACAAGGGATATAATTCAATTATATATTATAATTAATACAATCAGGTAAATCAAATAACTTTTGCATGGCCCTAATGGTGTGCAAGGAGCCTATTGCTTGAAAACAGTTCAAAGGTAAATAACCTGCCAGTGGCCAGATGCATTTTCTTTGAATGTGGGTTTCAATGCTGTTTCATTGAATGTGAGTTTCAAAAGTAGAGAAGCTTTAATGCCAAGTCTGTTTTCATTGTAAGACTATTGCTTTGTTTAGGTTTAGTAAATGTCTCAGCGTTTGGGCTATAATGTTTGAAATAAAAGCTGTAAATTAAATCCAACTGCCTGTAATCATTGTAGAACTAAAGCATAAAACAGTATGCACACAGATTTGAACAGTGTCTACAGTAAATGGGGAGAAATAGCCAAGTAATGGGACACTGGAATGGCTGTGTGGGCGGGGCTTGGGGTGGGTGGACTTGGGCGGGGCTGTTGGCAGGGGGCGGGGTGAGCTATGTGGGTGGGGCTCTGGGTTTGCACCCCCCTGCAAAAAATCCTGCGGGCTCCCTTGCTGGTACGTGTGTACGCTCATTGTACGGCCAAAGTGACTGCAGCCTACACCAGACTTACCATGTACCGTACAGTGGTGAAAAATCATTGGTATACTAGCGGACTTCGAAGAGTCATTTGGCAGGGATATCCCACAAGTGAAGAATACTGCATCAAGTGAATAAATGGACATCAGCCTTGACATGAATGTAAGCAAGACCAAAGGGATCATCACTGACTTCAGGAAAAGGAGTACAAACCACTCTGGGTGAAGAGGGTTAAGAGTATGAAATTCTTGGGTATTCACATATCACAGGATCTCTCATGGTTGGGAAACAACAGCCAACTGGTCAAGAAAGTGCACCAATGCCTCCACTTTTTAAGAAGGCTGAAAAATAACAAGCTAAGCTTCCTCCTCATATTCTCTCCACCTTCTATAGAGGTGCAATAGAGAGCATCCTCACCTGCAGCTTCACAGTGTGGTTTGGAAGCTGCACAGATACAGAAAGGAAGGCACTACAAGAGTGGTGAGGGTTGCAGAGCAGGCAACAGGTTCCAGTCTTCCATCGATACAACACTTTCATTCTGCAAGAAGCATCCAAAAGGCCACCAAAGTAATTCAGAACAACATGCAACATTTATTTATTCTATTCATAGTAAGTATTATTTAAACCCATTCAAGTCCAATATTAGACAAATAACTTGGGCATTGTTCAATATGTAATGTGTTTTGTATTACTTTAAATAAGGTAGTTAATTTAACTCAGGGGAGGGTATTTTTTCATATATGAGTGTTTGTAAATGTCTCTGCTCTTTCTTGTGTGTATTGGGAGTAGTACTGTATTTGTTAGTTATGTTTATTCCTCTACTTGCATGTGTTTTCACTTTCCTATGTAATCTCAAGAATTGAGCTGATGCACAAAATTTCTTTTAGGCTACGTGTGTAGTTCTAAATAACAATAAAGTTTACTTTGACTTTGATAGTTCTTCAGAGTGAATAAAGTGATTACACATTATGACACCTTCTAACAGCAGTTCTTTGGGAACTGTATGGACTGCTACAGAAAGTAGCCATTTTAAAACTCATTTCTGGCTTTTTATGAAAAAGGTGACTGTTGTCTGTGACCATGTGATGCAGCCGAAGTCTGAAGGAAGTTGAATGGAATGAGTATTACTGGTACAATTGTTTCATAGAATACTGTGGTCTCTCTCTGTCTCTGCCATTAGTGGGGGGCTATTGTGTTTCACTTCATTGATATTCAGTGTTAAACTCTTAGCCTAAAGGGTTTCTCTTTATTTATGTGTTAGTCACATACCTTTGAATTTATTACTGTTCAATATATGAGTTGTTTAGCTTCTGCTACATACCTACAATCAACTGCATTACTAGCTGAGTTAAGTACAAACTTGCAGTGTTAAAGATTGTACTGCATTTTATTTTTTTCTGTCTGTTTAATTGTTTCATTGACTATTGTGGTCTGTGTCTCTCGGCAGTTATTTATTTTTCTATTTAACTGTTTCATAGAATACTGTGGTCTCTCTCTCTGTCTCTGCAGTTAGTTTTCTGCCCGCCCTCCCTGTTCTTTTTCTGGTACTAATCTTGGTGGCTTTGGAATTGCCCACCCCTCCTGTAAATTTGTGTTTGAACACTCCTCCTGGGTCTATCTCAATTGCTCACTCAACCGAGTACAGTGAGATCATACTTTGACTTCAGACACGCCTAGCAGTCCCATATGTTCAGCTCTATCCCAATCTAGTGTCACAAGCTCATTCTCCCAAATACAGACAGAACATTTGTGAAGGGCAAACCACTTAGGTCCTTAATTTCGAATTATCTTCTGTTTCTCCTTTCTCCCTTTCCACTTCAAAAAAACAAAACAAAACAAACAAAAAAAAATTTAAGCTTGTTTTCTGCCTAACCTGTAACTAGTCTAGCCCAGATACAGATTTGCTGTAATCAGGACTGTTTGTAGGCTTCTGAGCCCCCAAAGCCTTTCTGTGTTGGAGGGAGGCCTTCTAGCTTGTCAGTGGGAGTGGTAAGCACTAGGTAGCCTATCTACCACAAGATCCAGGTACAGATTCTTAGTTTTAGCACTTGAATTTGCTTATTTGTGCTCAGCACTTGTTCAGAACTTGTTGCTAGCATTAAATAAGCTACAAATTACTACAACACTCATTCTTCCTCTTTACCTAGAGGAAAACAGTTTTTATACTTAGTTTCCTCACTTGCTTAGAGAAAAAACTGCTCTTATACTCACTTTCCTCACTTGTCTAGAGGAAAGTAGTTTTTTATTCAGGCATGTCCAAGGGTCAGCTCCCAGTGTTCTCTCCTGTCTATCTGATGAATCTGTGCATCTTGAGGAAATGTAGCAAATGCCTCATGTACACAGACAACCCTCTCCTCCTACTACCCAACACCACAACCTGTGAGAGATGCACTTATCTAGCCAAACTGGAAATAAAGCTCTTTCCAACCAAGACTGAATTCAACAGTCAAGAGGAGAAGGTAAAGGTACAGTTGCGTACACTTACCATATATGTAGATGTTCGAGTGTATTCACTGTTGCAGTCATTACATTTGGGTAATTTGCTGGCAGGTTGCCCTCAGTCGGCCTGAATAACAAAGTCTTGGGTCCTGAGTCTGTTGCTGTCCCTTCTTCCATGACGTCAGGGATATAAAACATGCAGCCAACGCCATTTTCATTAGTTTTTCTCGCTCCAGATGTCGGCTGCCCCCCCCCCCAAAAAAAAAATAATATATGCATTTAATTTAGAACACAAAAAATATACCTCCAAATAAAAGCAAATACAACTAAAAGGCTTTTGAGCATAGTAACATTTTGAAATAGTCTGCTTTGAAATAGCCTTTCCCTCTGCCCCTGCAGCAAATGCCACCAGTAGTTGCTCATATTTTCTTACAGATTTTGTCCTGTTCAAGTAGAATCTTAGTTGTCTGTGTACTTCCAATGAATACAGAATCCGCTCCCCCTTGTTCTGTGGATTTGAGAAAAAAGTTGGTAGACGAATGGTCTGATTAAGAGCCACATTGGATACCACTTTAGGCATAAAGGATGGATTGATCCTGAGCACTACCCTGCCCGGGTAGAAAATAATAAAAGGTTCCACTGCATGAGAGCCTGTAGTTCTGAGATCCTTCTAGCTGAAGTGACTGCTAAAAGAAAAGCTGTCTTCCAAGAGAGAAATTTTATGTCTGCAGTAGCAGCTGGCTCAAAAGGAGGCAGGGTGAGTTTTTCCAACACAAAATTGAGGTGCAGGAGTTGGTGCTTTCCTGGGAGGTCTTAAATTTTTGGCCCCTCTGAGATACTGCTTTAGCAGGGGATGAGAAAAGAGGGGAGGCTCTGTGTTGTAATGAGCTGAAATGGCAGAGGCGTGGATTTTTATGGAAGAGAAAGATAGGCCCTTGTGAAGCATCTCAGTTAAACATTGCAGAATCTGAGGAATATTGGGCATTTCTGTGCTTATTCCTTGTGCCTGATTCCAGGCACAGAATCTTTTCCATTTATCAGCGTAAGATTTTATAGTGCTAGGCCTTCTAGCCTCCAAAATGACATCCATCACAGGTTTGCTGAGAGATGTAACTAGTGAAATTAGTTGATCAGCCATGCTGCAAGATTCAGAGTTTGGAGCTGAGTGTGTAGAATTTGAAAGTTCTGCTGAGACAGTAGATAAGGTGTCTGAGGCAGGTACCATGGAGGAAGGTGCGACATATTGTGTAGGAGCGGGTACCAGTGTTGGCAAGGACAGTCTCGAGCAATCAGAATAATTTTTGTTTTTTCCTGTCTGACTTTTGGAGAGTAGAGGCAGAAGGGGAAAAGCATAGACTGATAGAGTTTTCCAGCTGAAGGATAGAGCATCCACTTTCCAAGCTTTTTTATGATGGATTATTGTGCAGAATTTGTCCAACTGATAGATCTTTTTGCCTCACCCCAAAACTATGTCTGGGCTTCCCCATCTGCGTGTCAACATGCTGAAAATTTGTGGATCCAGTTTCCATTCGTGTGGGTCCATAAGATTTCTGCTTAGTTCGTCTGCCACAGTATTTTGCTTTCCTGGCAGGAATTGAGCTTGTAGATGTATTTGGTAAGACAAGGCTGTGTTCCACAAGGCCATGGTTAGTCTGCAAAGGGGGTAGGAATGGGTAGCCCCCTTGCTTGTTTATGTACCACATGACTGTGGTGTTGTCTGTCCTTATCAGTAGTTGTCCTGGATGAAGAAAGTCCTTGAAAGCTGTCAGAGCATTCTGTACAGCTAGCATCTCTTTCTGGATGATATGCAGGTGCATTTGATTTGGGCTCCATTCGCCCTGAATGCATCTCCCTGCAAGATGCATCCCCCAAACATAGTCTGATGCATCTGTAGTCAGGGTTTGGGTGGCAGGAGGTGGAATGAATGACCCCTTGTTTTGGTGACAGGCCTCTGCCCACCATAACAACTCTTGCTGCAGGCAAGGAATGATAGGAATCATTGTTTCCAGGCTGTGACAATGTTGACTCCATAAGCTTTTTAGGTACCATTGAAGTTTCCTCATATGCAGTCTTGCATATGGAATTAGAAAAATGCAGGAAGCCATGAACCCCAAGGCCTGCAGTATTCGTCTTGCAGATAACTGGGGTTTTGTGGTCACTTGTTTGAAGTCATCAGTTGAGAGTGTTTGTCTGGCGTGAGGTAAGCCATCTGGACAGTTGTATTCAAGCTTGCACCCAGGAATGTCATTTTTTGAGAGGGTACTAGTTGTGATTTATTTTCGTTTATGGTGTATCCTAGGCAAGTTAGAAGCCTTTTTACAAATGCCAGATGCTGTAGAAGAGTGTCCTTGTTTTCTGCCTGAATTAGGCAGTCATCCAAATAAGGATAAATTTGAATGTTTCTTTGTCTGCAAAATGCAATTACTGGTGCCAGGCACTTTGTGAAGACCCTGGGTGCAGTAGATAAGCCAAAGGGCAGTGCAGAGAACTGGTAATGCAAATAGCCTGCTTTGAAGCAGAGGTATCCTCTGCAAGATTCCCTGATTGGGATATGCAGGTAAGCCTCTTTTAAGTCTAGAGTTACCAACCAGGCATCCTTGCCTAGCATAGGCAGTAACTGTTGTAGAGTCAGCATCTTGAATTTTGGAATGCCCAGGAAAGTATTTAGAATGGATAAGTCCAGAATTGGACGCCATGATTTGTCTTTTCTGGGTACCAGGAAAAGTCTTGAATAAAAACCTTGTCCTTTTTCCTTTTCTGGTACTGGTTGAATAACCCCCACATCCATTAGGAATATAACTTGTTTCTGGGCCTCTGCCCACTGATTTGGAGGCAGATCTGGCCATCCGTTTGGAATTGGCAATGTGTGGAAATGAAATCTGTATCCCTGGGATACTATATTTAAAACCCACTAGTCCTGGGTTATTAGATGCCAATTTTGTGCATGAAGTGCTAGTTTCCCCCCCCAAAGGGGGTGCCAAAAGATAAGTGCTTGGAAATGGCAGAGGAAAGTCATTGAGACTGTTTACCGTAGGGGGGGTGTCTTGCTACTTCCAGATTTGGAGGTGGAGGCACACCTTTGTTTTGTTCTGTAAGTTCCTTGTGACTGAAACCTGGAGCCTTTAGAGTGTCTGGGTTTGACCTGAGCAACTCTGGTGGGTACTGGAAAGGACCAATTCTTAGTAGGCCAGTGCCTACTGAACCTGGGTGGCTGCAATTGTAGGAAATCTTTTACAGTTTGCATAGATTTAGCTTTGTTTTCCATCTTTTTCAAAACCTCTTCTGCCGTATTACCAAATAGACTGTCCTGTTGTAAAGGAGCATCCAACAATTTTGCTTTAACATGATCAGGCAGATTTTGCTCCTTGAGCCAAGCATGCCTTCTTATCACGCATCTAGTTACAACGGCCTTGCAAGAGGCCTCCAAGGAATCAAAACCACACTGCAAAGTATGCTTTCCACCTTGTACAGCTGAATGCAATAAATTCTGTAACTTTATTTTCCACACAGTCAGAAATCAACATCATTTTCTGTTTAAGTAAGCCCATGACATGCTGCTGATATTTAAGCATATGAAATTGACAGTTTAAAGCCCTGATTGCCAGGGTTGCAGACGTGTAAACCTTCTTACCCCATCTATCCAGTGTCCTGTAGTCTCTATCAGAAGGGGTAGGATTTTTTGCAGTAGAAGACTTAACACCCTTGAGACCCTGACAAATTGTTTCGGGATCATCAGTAGGGTTTTTAAAAAGAAATTTGTGGGAGTCAGGAACCCGGTAATATCTGTCTGGCTTACTAGGAGCCGGAGGCAGGGAATCAGGAGCCATATTGGACTCTGAAAAAACATCATCAACAATGTCTAGAACTGGAGGTATAGCCAAAGGCCTATGCTGAGGAAGAAGGAGGAAATCCCTAAACCTCTTTTTTGGATACTCTCCCAATGAAAATATTCCCTTAAGTTATGCAAAGTTTCTCCAAAAGAAAAATCCTCAGGAGGAGAAGCAGAAGGGATGGATTCTTCTGCATCAGAGTCCTCATAAGGTGGAATAGATAATTCCTGATCAGAAGAGGAATCAGAAGAAATGGAAACCTGATCGGAAGAGTCATAATCAGTGTCTTGCCTAGGCCTCTCAGCAGGAGGGGGTTGGGACCCCCTGATCAAGGTAATTAAATCCTCAGCCATTTTGATCATTTGTTTTTTAGGCATAGGGGCCTGAGCACGTGGCCCATGCTTAATTTTTTTAGACATAGAAGTTGGTTTTGGTCTTGTTTTTGAGGATGGCGTTGGTTTAATATACAAATCTTTAGGCCTGAAAACACCCTCAGAAGCCGGTGCCTGCTCAGCGGCTCCGGACTCATCTAAAGGAGAGACATCAATATTTGAAGTGTCTCGCTGCATACCAGACTCCGAATGGGTCTCAGTAGAGGCCTGTGAATCAAAAGTAGTGGGTATCAGGGGCTGCGAAAGCACCTAACTGAGTACCGGTGAACCGGCGACTGGCTTAGGAGAAGCTTTGTCGTCGGTTTTGGACCTTGACGGTCTATCTTTTTATTTGTGTTTTTCTGAATTCCGGTAGTCAGATTGCTAATCGACGACATTTCTGGATAGTTAAATCTTGAGCCAAAATATTTAGATGCAAAAATATACAGACGCTTAATAGTGCATTGGTTAAATTTAGCACAAAACCGAAAGCAAGGCACGTTGTGGTCAGGGCCTAGGAAAAAAAATACAGTACAAATGAAAATCCTTATGAGGTATTTGCTTCCCACAAGTAATACAATTATTAACTTTTACTGACATCAGTAAGGAGCAAGAAAAAGTTTCCCCAACTTACTTAGCTTTAGGTTGAAGACTTCGGTTCTGAAACTCGAAAATGAAAATTTCAGGAGTCGGCTGACCGGCACTTGCGAACTGCTTCTGCTTCGGGCACCGCAAGGCAAGAAAGACTGATGAAAATGGCATCGGCTGCATGTCTTATACCCCTGACGACCTAATGTCATGGAAGGGACAGCAACCGACGCAGGACCCAAGACTTTGTTATTCAGGCCGACTGAGGGCAACCTGCCAGCAGATTACCCAAATGTAATGACTGCAACAGTGAAACATGAAGAACATCACTTGCACCACACCACACTCATCACATAGTCCCACTAAGCTACACCACCAAAATACACACATAGAAACACAAAAACATTCGCAGAGGCTCTCAATAATAATCTGCTCAAGCAACAGAGACATCCAAAGAAGAAATGCAAGCAACCTCCACGCTCCCAACACAACCCAAATGACACATAGCCCACAGACTCAGTGTGGCAATAAACCACAGCCCATAAGGCAAAACAACGTACCCAACACACTAGCCATAGGTAACTCCATAGTCAGGCACACTGATGTCCCACTCACCAGGCTAAACAAAGAGAAGGTTACTGTTAGGTGCCAGGATCCACCACATAACCCACGCACTCAGGTCACTCCACAAGTACAAATATGACTGTGTCATTGTCCAGGCTGGTGTGAACGACCTGAGACATACCTCCCTGGACTACATGAAAAGAAACATGGAAGAGCTCTCTGATCTTGTAGCCCAGGCAGGTATGAACCTAGCCCCGAGTAGCATCCTGCCATCACCCAGAATGATACCGCAAGTACAAGGACAAAATGACTGACTTCAACAATTGGCTAAGCTTCTGATCCAGTATCTGTCTGCCTGGAACGACATATTCCGGACACTGGCTAAAGGTCTTGCTGCCCCTATAGTGCCTTTTTTAGGCAAGGTTTAAATGACAAATTCACCACCGTAACAGGAACAGGCAAGCAAAAACTGAGGGTAATGCTACTCAATGCCAGAAGTCTAAACCTCAAAATGCACTCACTCGAGGCAATCCTTAAAATGGAGAACATTGATAAAGTACAGTTGTGTACCTACCATAAATGTAGATGTTTGAGTGTATTCACTGTTGCAGTCATTACTCTTGGGTTATCCTGCTGGCAGGCGACTCGCAGTTGGCCAAAATTCCAAAGTCTGGGTCCGGCGTCGGTTGCTGTCGCCTCTTCCCTGACGTCAGTGCGCCAGGGGTATAAAAGATGCAGCCAACGCCATTTTCTTCAGTTTTTCTTGCCCCAGATGTCAGGTACCTCCAAAATAGGCTAAAAATATTATGCCAATAATTATGCATGCAGTAAATAAACATTTATTTCATCTACAAGCAAATACACCACATAGGTTGTATAAGATAGAGAAGTATAGGTAAGTCCCAGCAAAGAGGGGGATGGAGGGTGGGTAACCTGGACTGCAACAGTGAATACACTCAAACATCTACATTTATGGTAGGTACACAACTGTACTATGTTCATCGTGTTTCACTGTTGCAGTCATTACTCTTGGGTTGAATCCCAAAGCTAAGGCTGGGTGGCTGGTCCTAAACAGGATTAGGAGAGGCTATAAGGCCTTGCAAAACTGAAGTGGCGAAGCCTGCTCTGGATTTAGAGTAGAGAGGTAAATGGTAGTGCTTTGTAAAAGTGTGCACTGAACTCCAAGTTGCAGCCTGTAAAATGTCTTTGGTTGGTACTCCTCTGAGAAAGGCTGCTGCCTTGGTAGAATGAGGTCTAATGGCCTTGGGCACTGATTTGCCATGTTATGAGTAGCAGAGACGAATGCAGTGGCCTATCCATTTTGAAATAGTCTGTTTTGAGATGGGCTTTCCTTGAGATGCTGCACCATATGCTACTAGAAGTTGCTCAGTTTTTCTGAAAGTTTTAGTTCTGTCCAAGTAGAAGCGTAGTTGTCTGTGTATGTCCAAAGAATGCAGAAGTCTCTCACCCTTATTCTGTGGGTTTGGATAAAAGGTAGGTAGATGAATAGTTTGGTTGAGGGCCACATTGGACACTACCTTAGGCATAAATGTAGGGTTCGTTCTTAGAGAAACCCTGTCTGGGTGGAAAATGATGAAAGGTTCCACAGCCATGAGTGCCTGTAACTCTGAAACTCGTCTTGCAGATGTTACTGCTAGGAGCAGGGTTGTTTTCCAAGATAAAAACTTTATATCAGCTGTATTGGCTGGCTCAAAAGGCGGCAGTGTGAGTTTTTCCAGTACATAATTGAGGTCCCATGCAGGTATAGGGGCTCTCCTTGGAGGTCTTATGTTTTTGGCCCCTCTGAGGTACTGCCTTATCAATGGATGGGAAAAATAGGAGGTTCCGTATTGTAATGAGCTGAAATGGCTGAGGCATGAATTTTAATTGATGAAAAGGATAGGCCTTTGTTCAGCATCTCAGTTAGGTATTGTAAAATCTGTGGAATATTTGGTACAGATGTGTCAAATCCTTGTGCCTGGTTCCAAGCACAGAATCTTTTCCATTTGTCTGCATAAGATTTTCTGGTACTGGGCCTCCTGGCCTCCAAAATAACATCCATCACTGCTTTAGAGAGAGGAGTGTTTTGAATTGTTACATTATCCGCCATGCTGCCAGATTTAGGGTCCTGAGTTGGCTGTGCAGAATCTGATTGTTTCGCTTAGTCAGTAAGTGATGGATAAGAGGCAGTGTCCAGGCTGGGCCTTGAGACAAGTGTTTTAGGATTGGGTACCAGTGCTGGCGTGGCCAGTCTGGGGCAATCAGGATCATTCTTGGCTTCTCTTGTCTGACCTTTAGGAGTACCTTGGGGAGGAGAGGCAGAGGAGGAAAAGCATACACTGTTAGACTTTTCCAACTGAATGATAGAGCATCCACTTTCCATGCTTGCTTGTGATAAGTCCTTGTGCAGAATTTCTGTAGTTGGCAGTTGTGAGGGGAGGCAAATAGATCTATGTATGGGCATCCCCATTCCTTTATCATCATGCTGAAGACTAGTGGATCCAGTTTCTATTTGTGGGGATCCATAAGGTTTCTGCTTAGTTCGTCTGCCAGAGTATTGTTCTTTCCTGGCAGGAATTGTGCTTGCAGGTGTAGTTGATAAGTCCAGGCTGTGTTCCATAAAGTCATGGCTTGTCTGCAGAGGGGGTATGAATGTGCGCCTCCCTGCTTGTTTATGTACCACTTGACTGTAGTATTGTCCGTCCTTATCTGTAGTTTTCCTGGATGGAGTAAATCCTTGAAGGCTGTCAGGGCATTCTGAACAGCTAGCATCTCTTTTTGATTGATATGTAGGTGCATTTGGCTTGTGGGCCATGTGCCCTGAATACATTTTCCTGCCGTGTGTGCTCCCCGGCATAGTCTGATGCATCTGTTATTGTTTGCCTGGCTGTGGGTAGAGTGAAAGGCTGTCCCTTGTTGAGGTGACAGGCATGAGCCCACCATCGAAACTCCTGTTGCAGGCAAGGAATGAGGGTAATTAATGCTTCCAGGTCTTGACAATGTTGAGTCCAGACACTTTTTAGGTACCATTGAAGTTTCCTCATATGCAGTCTGGCATATGGAATTAGCAGTATGCAGGATGCCATGAAGCCCAAAGCCTGCAGAATTTTTCTTGCAGATAACTGGGTCTTTGTTGCCAACATTTTGAAGTAAGAAGTTAGTTGTCTTTGTTTGTCTGACATGAGATAAGCCATCTGGGCAGTTGTTTTTAAGCTTGCACCCAGGAATATTCTCTCTCGAGAGGGTACTAGTTTCAATTTATTTTCGTTTATTGTGTACCCTAGGCAAATTAATAATCTTTTTACAAATGCCAGATGCTTTAGTAGAGTGTCCTTGTTCTCTGCTTGTATAAGGCAGTCATCCAAGTGGGGATAAATTTGAATTCCTCTTCATCTGCAAAATGCAATTATTGGTGCCAGGCATTTTGTGAAGACCCTGGGTGCAGTAGATAAGCCAAAGGGCAGTGCAGAGAATTGGTAGTGCATTGAGCCAGCTATGAATCTGAGGTATCTTCTGCAAGATTGTCTGATTGGTATATGCAGGTATGCCTCTTTTAAATCCAAAGTTACAAGCCAAGCCTTCTTGTCCAGCATGGGTAGAAGCTGCTGCAGAGTTAACATTTTGAATTTTGGAACGTCCAGAAACGTGTTTAGAACAGACAGGTCCAGTACTGGTCTCCAGGTTTTGTCCTTTCTGGGGACTAAGAAAAGTCTTGAGTAAAATCCTTGTCCCTGCTCTTGCTATGGTACTTGCTGAATAGCCCTGATTTGCATAAGGCTTGAAACTTGTTTTTGTGCCTCTGCCCATTGATTGTGTGGCAGGTTTGGCATACCTTTTGCCTTTGGTAGGGTGTGAAAGTGGAACCTGCAGCCCTGGGATACTACATTAAATACCCATTTGTCCTGGGTGATCATGTGCCAATTTTGAGAGAAAAGTACTAGCTTTCCCCCCTAAAGGGGCTGCAAGAAGATAAGTGCTTGGTGCTGGCAGAGGCAAGTCATTGGAACTGTTTCCTGCATGGCTGAGCTTTGTCTTCTCCAGTTTTGGAGGTAGAAGCACCCCACTGTTTTGGCCTGTATGAGCCCTGGGGCTGGGATCTGCCACTGGGATGTCTGTATCTGCCTCTTTGTGGCCTGTCCGACACTGGAAAGTTCCAATTCTTTGTAGGCCAGTTCCTGCTAAATTTTGGTGGCTAAACCTGTAAGAAATCCTTTACTGTATGCATACATTTCACTTTGTCCTCCATTTTCTTCAAAACCTCCTCTGCTTTAACACCAAATAAAGTATCATGCTGTAATGGAGCATCTAATAATTTTGCTTTAACATGATCAGGCAGATTTTGTTCCTTTAACCAAGCATGCCTCCTAATTACAGAACCCGTAACTGTGGCCCTGCAGGAGGTCTCCAGAGAGTCAAAACCACATTGCAATGTATGCTTTCCCACTTGTTCAGTTGTATGCAATAAATCCTGTATTTCCTTATTTTCTGTACAATCAGAATTCGTCAACATTTTCTGTTTCAACAGTGACATTAAGTATTGCTGATATTTAATCATAAGAAATTGACAATTTAAAGCCCTCACAGCCAAAGTAGCAGAAGTGTAAACCTTTTTTCCCCATCTGTCTAGTGCCCTTGAGCCCTTGTCAGAAGGAACAGAGTTTTTAGCAGTAGCGGCCTTAACCCCCTTGGGACCCTGAGAAATAGTTTCTGGGTCAGCAGTAGGGTTTTTATAAAGAAATTTATGAGAATCAGGAACCCTGTAATATCTGTCTGGCTTAACAGGAGCTGGAGGTAAGGAATCTGGAGAAAGGCTGGACTCTGAGAATACATCATCTACAATGTCTAGCACTGAGGGAATAGCAAGAGGCCTGTGCTGAGGAAGTAAAAGAAAATCTCTGAGCCTTTTCTTTGAGTCTGAATAGTCTTGGCTCTCCCAGTGGAAGTGTTCCCTCATGGTATGCAGGGTTTCCCCAAAAGAAAAATCCTCAGGAGAGGCTGAAGGAATGGATTCTTCAGCATCAGAATCCTCATAGGGAGGAAGAGAGTATTCCTGTACAGAAGAGGAGTCAGAGGAAATGGAAACCTGATCTGAAGAGTCATATAATCTGTCTCTTGCCTAGGCCTTTTGTTAGGAGGGGGATGGGAACGCCTGATCAAGGTAATAAGGTCTTCAGCCATTTTGAGCATCTGTTTTTAGGCATGGTAGTCTGTTCTGAAGAATGCTGTACTTGTTTCTTTGTCTTTAAGGCTGCTGTAGTCTTTGCTTTTGAAGCTGAAGTAGGCTTTACATATAACTGTGTAGGTCTGAAAACACCCTCAGAAGCCGATGCCTGCTCAGCGACTCCGGACCCATCTGAGGGAAAGATTTCCGAGTGTCCAATACCTTGAGTATCCAGAGGCATAGCTGGCTCCACGTGGGAGTCGCCAGCGGCCTGTGGCTCTGAGGTAGCGGGTGTCAGGGCTGCGAAAGTGCCTCACTGAGAACTGGCGACTGGCTTAGTGGAAGCCTCGTCGTCGGTTTTGGATCTCGGATGCCTGTCCTTCTCTTTTTCCTTGCAATTTTTAGAAACTCCGGTTGTCGGTTGTTCTGACGGCATTATGTAATTGAATTTTCGGCCAAAGTAATGATAAGCAAAATAAAAGCAACGCTTAATAGTGCGTTTGTTTAATCTAGCACAAAACCGACAGCTAGCAACGTTATGATCAGGGCCTAGGCAAGGAATACAGTAAGAGTGATAATCCTTATGAGGTATTTGCTTCCCACAAGAAATACAATTGTTAACTTTTTCTGACATCAGTCTGGAGCAAGAAAAGTTTCCCCAATGGGGTACTTAGCTTTAATGAAGACGTCGGATCTGAAATTCGCCTGCGAAAATCTCAGGAGTAGGCTGACCGGCACTTGCGAACTGCTTCTGCTTCGGGCATCGCGCGGCAAGAAAGACAGAAGAAAATGGCGTCGGCTGCATCTTTTATACCCCTGGCGCACTGACTTCAGGGAAGAGGTGACAGCAACTGACACCGGACCTAGACTTTGGAATTCTGGCCGACCGTGGGTCGCCTGCCAGCAGGATAACCCAAAAGTAATGACTGCAACAGTGAAACATGATGAACATCTGTGCAGTGACTGAGACCTGGTTCAAGGCTCTAAAGAGCACCCCTGCATTACCAGGCTATAACTCATACCACACTTTTCGGCCATCCAACCTGGATCAGAACACCAAAGGCGGAGGTGTGTCCATATTCATTAAGGATATCCACACCTCCAGGCTAGTTGCGCAGCATAATGCATCCAAGGTTATCCAAGTGCAACTAACTCTGGGCAAAACTGCAATTCAAATTGTAGCTTGCTACAGGATCCCCCACCATGCCCCAGGATTCCCACTCCTCTTTTCTTGATGTACTGGAAAATATTTGGGTTCAAGCAAACACCCTAATAATGGGCGATTTCAACTATCCCACCATTAACTGGGAAAACTACTCAGGCATCAACTCCTTCGCTCAACGCTTTCTGGAATTCATACATTCAAATGCCCTGGATCAACTTATCCACACCCTCACCAGGGGCAACAATATCTTAGACCTACTCATTACCAACATGAGTGACCGGTGTTCCACACTTGAAGTCAACTCCTCGTTGGTCAGATCCAACCATAAGCTAATCACCCTAGATATCTGCATCCCGCCTCCACCCACCATTAAGGAAACTACGGTAAAAATTTTCTCCAAAGCTAACTCCATGCTTCTAAAGACAAAAGTGTTGAACTTCATGACACCCATGCAGATGGACAATACAGTTACGACTGCTGAATCCTGCACAAAATGCACTCTATAAGCACTTACACGAGTGCATGGATCATGCTATCCCAAACAGAACCAAGACACTATCCTCCAAAAAAAGGAAGCCAATCTGGTGGTCCCCTGCCATAAACAAACTCTACAAAAGAAGGAAGAAAGTGTTGCAAAAAGAGAGTAAAATCCCATGAGTGGAGGAGCTCCCTGGTCAGCCTCGGTAATAAGATGAGATCCCTTATAAGATCCTCCAAAGCTAGCTACGAAAACAAATTCCCCATGGATTCTAAGGGCAACCACAAAGCATTCTATAGCTATGTCAAAAATCTCAATGGCGACACCCAGATCTGCTCTGAGTTACAGCACAACGGCACGAAAATTACAGAACCAACTGATACTGCCAACATCCTGGCAGATAGGTTCAGTGCTAACTTTACCTCCCCTCTCATCCCCTAAAGGGCCCATATCTATACAGGAAGAATGCAGAGTCCCTGTAATCACATCTCTGCAGATAAAAGCTGCACTCTCTAAAACCAAAAACACAGCATCCATGGGACCGGACAACATCCCAGGCTGCGTTTTACAAGAACTTCAGAACAAGCTGTCTCCCCACTAAGCACCATGTTCAATCATAGTCTCACATTGGGCTTTGTGCCCACTGAATGGTGCACAGCAACAGTTATCCCACTCCACAAAGGGGGAGCCACCACTGATCCTGGGAACTATCCCCCTATTAGTTTGCAGAGCCTGGTCTCAAGGCCATGGAACGTATCATCATGGAACTCATAAACAAAAACACTGCTAACCTCCAAACTCTGGACCCAACCCAGTTTGGGTTTGTGAAAGACAGATCATGCCTTCTGAACCTGATCGACTTCTTTGAGGCAGTCACCAAAGCCGTAGATGAGGGTAAGGTGGTTCACACAGCCAATTTTGATCTCGCCAAGGCTTTCAACACCATCCCCCATTCTGGAACTATAGCTGAACTCACTAAACTAGGTATAAATCCCTACATCACAAGATGGGTTGCCAACTGGTTCACAGACATACCCCACTCTGATGGACCTCCTGCATATCCACAAAAAGTACAGTTTTGTACCTACCATAAATGTAGATGTTCGAGTGTTCACCCTGCTGCAGTCATCACACTTGGGTTATCCTGCCATCAGGTGGTCCTGCAGTTGGCCCGAATTCCAAAGTCTTGGTCCGGCGTCGGTTGCTGTCGCTTCTTCCCTGGCATCAGTGCACCAGGGGTATACAAGAGGCATCCAACGCCATTTTCTTCAGTTTTTCTTGCCCCAGATGTCAGGTGCCCCCAATAGGTAGGCAAAATATATATATATATATATATATATATATATATATATATATATATATATACACATAAGGCCATATAAAAATCAAACAAAATCCTTAGGCACAAGCAAATACACCACAGAGGTAGCACATGGTAAAGTGGTAGAAATAAGTTCAGCTAGTTCAGATGAGATGGAGGGAGGGTAACCTGGACTGCAGCAGGGTGAACACTCAAACATCTACATTTATGGTAGGTACAAAACTGTACCTTGTTCATCATGTTACCCTGCTGCAGTCATCACACTTGGGTTGAATCCCAAAGCTAAGGATGGGAGGTGTAGTCAAACAGGGTTAGAAGAAGCTAGTAGGCCCTGCAAAACTGCAGTGGCAAAACCAGCTCTAGTCTTAGAGTATAGAGGTAAGTGATAGTGTTTGGTGAAGGTGTGCACTGAACTCCAAGTAGCAGCTTCCAGAATATCCTTAGTTGGCACTCCCCTGAGAAAGGCTGCTGATGTAGCTGTAGCCCTGGTGGAGTGGGACCTAATGTTAGCAGGTACTGGTTTCCCATGATGTGTGTAACAGAAACATATGCAATGCCCTATCCATTTTGAAATGGTCTGTTTTGAGATAACTTTTCCTTGTGATCCTGTAGCATAGGCTACAAAAAGCTGGTCTGTTTTTCTGAAAGCCTTAGTTTTATCCAAGTAGTAACGTAATTGCCTGTGAATGTCCAAACAGTGCAGGAGTCTTTCTCCTTTGTTCTGGGGATTTGGGAAGAAGGTGGGCAAGTGAATGGTTTGGTTAAAGGCCACACTGGATACCACCTTTGGCATAACGGAAGGATTAGTTTGTAGAGAGACTCTGTCTTGATGAAAAATGATGAAAGGTTCCACTGCCATTAGTGCCTGTAGCTCTGAGACTCTTCTAGCTGAGGTTATTGCTAGTAGCAGGGCAGTTTTCCGTGAAAGAAATTTTAAATCAGCTGAAAAAGCTGGTTCAAAGGGCGGCAGTGTAAGCTTTTCCAGAACAAAGTTGAGATCCCAAGTAGGTGTTGGAGCTCTCCTTGGCAGTCTTAAGTTCTTAGCCCCTCTGAGGAACTGTCTTAGGAGTGGATGTCAAAATAAAGGAGGATCCGTGCTGTAATGAGCTGAAATTGCTGAGGCGTGGATCTTAATAGATGAAAAGGAAAGTCCTTTGTGTAACATCTCAGTTAAATATTGTAGAATCTGAGGGATGTTTGGATCAAGAGGGTTTAGGCCTTTAGCCTGGTTCCAGGCGCAAAATCTCTTCCATTTGTCTGAATAGGTTTTCCTGGTGCTGGGCCTCCTGGCCTCCAGAATGACATCCATAACAGCTTTGAATAAAGGTGTTGGCTGGTTGTTTAGGTAATTTGCCAAGCAGCCAGGTTTAAAGTCTTGAGCTGGCTGTGTAGAATCTGATGGTCTCGCTGGGTGAGCAGGTGAAGGATTTGTGGCAAAATCCATGGTGGGCCGTGGGCCATGTTCTTTAAAATTGGGTACCAATGCTGGCGTGGCCAGTCTGGTGCAACGAGTATCATTTGTGGCCTCTCTAATCTGACTTTCAGCAGTACCTTTGCTAGAAGAGGCAGTGGAGGGAAGGCATACACTGTTAATGTTTTCCAACTGAATGAGAGGCAGTCCACTTTCCAAGCTAGTGGATGGAAGGTCCTTTTGCAAAATTTTTGAAGCTGGTGGTTGTGGAGGCTGGCAAACAGATCTATGTCTGGGCGTCCTCATTTTTGGACTATCATTGCAAATACTTGTGGATCTAGTTTCCATTTGTGTGGGTCCATGATGTTTCTGCTTAGGTAGTCTGCCAATTTGTTTTTCTTTCCTGGCAGGAACTGTGCTTGTAATTGAACCTGGTAAGACAGTGCAGTGTTCCACAAGGTCATTGCTTGCCTGCATAGAGGGTAGGAATGTGTGTCCCCTTGCTTGTTTATGTACCACATAACTGTGGTATTTGTCCGTCTTTATTATTAGCTGTCCTGGGTGTAGAAAGTCCCTAAAAGCTGTTAGGGCATTCTGCACTGCTAGCATTTCTGTTTGATTGATATGCTGGTGTCTCTGATCTGTAGTCCATTTGCCCTGAATGCACTGCCCTGCCAAGTGTGCTCCCCAGGCATAGTCCAATGCATCTGTTGTCATAGCTTGTCTGGCTGTGGGTTAGGTGAAAGGCTGACCCTTGTTGAGGTGACATGCCTGTGCCCACCATAGAAACTCCTGTTGAAGGCAGGGAATGAGTGGTATCATTGTTTCCACGCTGTGGCTGTGCTGAGTCCATACACTTTTCAGGTACCATTGTAATTTCCTCATATTCAGTTTTGCAAATGGTATTAGTAGTATGCAAGATGCCATGAATCCCAAGGCCTGCAGAATTTTTCTTGCAGGGAGTTGGGTGTTTGTTGCCATGATTTTGAAATATTGAAACAGCTGTTGTTGCTGGTCTGGCGTGAGATAAGCCATCTGGGCAATTGTATTCAAGCTGGCACCCAGAAATATTATGTTTTGTGAGGGTACTAGTTTTGATTTATTTTCATTTACTGTGTACCCTAGGCAACTTAGAAGGTGTTTGACAAATGCCAGATGCTTTAAAAGAATGTCCTTGCTTTCTGCTTGAATAAGGCGGTTGTCCAGGTATGGGTATATTTGAATTCCTCTTTGTCTGCAGTATGCAATTACTGGTGCCAAGCATGTTGTGAAGACCCTGGGCGCAGTAGATAAGCCAAAGGGCAATGCAGAGAATTTATTATGCGTTGAACCTGCAATGAAGTGGAGGTATCTTCTGCAATTTTGTCTGATAGGGACATGCAGGTATGCCTCCTTGAGGTCCAAAGTGACTAGCCAAGCATTCTTGCCCAGCATGGGAAGAAGCTGCTCTAGTGTTAGCATCTTGAATTTTGGTACTTGCAGATAGGTGTTCAGAATTAAAAGATCCAGAATGGGTCTCCATGCTTTGTCCTTTCTTGGGACTAGGAAGAGCCTTGTTTAAAATCCTTGTCCTTGCTCCTGTGCAGGTACCTGTTGAATGGCTCTCATGTTCATGAAATCCGTAATTTGTTTTTGTGCCTCTGCCCATTGATTTGGTGGCAGGTTTGGCATTCCTTTGATCCTTGGTAAGGTATGAAAGTGGAATCTGTATCCTGGAGAGACAATGTTTAGAACCCATTTGTCTTTTGTGATGATGTGCAAAAATGCTAGTTTTCCTCCCAAGGGAGTTGCCAGGAGAGATTTGCTTGGTAGTTTGAGGATGGAGTCATTGTGTTCGTCTTCTTCTAGCCTGGGGCCTGTCTTCTTCTCCTTTCTGGGTAGCAGAACCCCATTGGCGAGGTTTGTAAGGGCCCTGTGACTGGCCTCTGCCCCTTGGGCGTCTGCATTTGCCCCTCTGTGATCTGTCTGAAGCTGGAAAGGACCAGTTTTTTTGTTGGCCAATTTCTGCTGAAACGAGGGGGTTGTACCTGCAAAAAAACCTTGACCATTTGCATAGACTTTGCCTTATCCTCCATTTTCTTTAAGACCTCTTCTGCTTTGACACCAAATAATACATCCTCTTGTAAAGGTGCATCCAATAATTTTGCTTTAACATGGTCAGGGAGAGTTTGTTCTTTTAACCAAGCATGTCTACATATGACAGAGCCAGTAACAGCTGCTCTACAAGAAACTTCCAATGAATCAAATCCGCATTGTAAAGTATGTTTGCCCACCTGTTCAGCTGCATGCAACAGATCCTGCATTTCCTTGAATTCAGGCTGTTCTGAGTGCGTGCTCATTTTTTGTTTTAACTGAGACATAAGGAATTGTTGATATTTCAACATGTGAAACTGGCAATTTAATGCTCTCATAGCCAGAGTTGCTGAGGTGTGTATTTTCTTTCCTCATCTATCTAGGGCTCTGGAATCCCTTTCAGAGGGCACAGGATTTTTAGCCATACAAGCTTTTGCTCCCTTAGGACCCTGGGAAATTGTTTCTGGGTCAGCTACAGGGCTTTTATAAAGGAATTTGTGCGAGTCAGGTACTCTGTAGTATCTGTCTGGTTTGGCTGGAGCAGGAGGTAGAGAGTCTGGATTTAAACTAGACTCCAAGTAAACATCATCCACAATATCTAAAACAGGAGGGATAGCAAGAGGTCTGTGCTGGGGTAGTAAAAGGAACTCTCTGAGCCGTTTCTTAGAATCTGAGTAATCCTGGCCTTCCCAGTGGAAATGTTCCCTCATGGTATGTAAAGTTTCCCCAAAGGAGTAATCTTCAGGGGGAGATGCTGAGGAAATAGAATCTTCAGCATCAGAATCCTCATAAGGTGGAAAAGTGTAATCCTGTTCCTCAGAAGAGTCTGAGGAGAGAGAAACCTGGTCAGAGGATGCATAGTCCTCTTCTTGTCTTGGTCTTTTATCAGGAGGGGGATGGGAACCTGATAAGGGTAATCAAATCTTCGGCCATCTTAAGCATCTGTTTCTTAGGCATGGGGCCTTGAACTGTAGACTGATGTACAGGTTTCTTTTGTTTTAAAGGAGTTTTAAGTTTAGCATAAGATTTTATGGTGAGTGTAGTTGGTCTGAAGACACCTTCTGCAACCGAAGGTGTTTCTGTTGCACCGGTGTCTAGTTCTGCTCCAGTGTCGGTAGATGGCTGCATCGGCCTAGTAGACTCCGCTTGGGAATCCGCAGCTGTCTGGGGTTCCAGTTCTGCGGTCGTCAGGGGCTGCGTAGGCGCCTCACTGAAAACCGGAGAACCGGCGACAGGTCCAACTGAGGTCTCGGTGTCTGGCTTATTCCTAGGCAGCATGTCCTTATCCTTGCATTTTTTATGAATGGCGGTCGTCGGCTGCTCCGATGGCATGATATAATTAAATTTCCTACCAAAGTAATGCCGTGCGAAGTCAAAACAGCATTTGATAGTTCGTTTATTAAACCTAGTGCAAAACCGACAACCTGTGACGTCGTGGTCTGGGCCTAGGCAAGGAATACAATAGGAATGGAAGTCCTTATGAGGTATTTGCTTCCCACAAGAAATGCAATTGTTAACTTTTTCTGACATCGGACTGAGGCAAGAAAATGTTCCCCAATGGGGTACTTAGCTTTAATGAAGACTTTGGACTGAAATTCAAATCGAAAATCTCAGGTGTCGGCCTACCGGCACTTGCAAACTGCTTCTGCTTCGGGCACAGCGCGGCAAGAAAGACTGAAGAAAATGGCATCGGATGCCTCTTATATACCCCTGGTACACTGATGTCAGGGAAGAAGCGACAGCAACCGAAACCGGACCAAGACTTTGGAATTCGGCTGACGGCAGGATAACCCAAGTGTGATGACTGCAGCAGGGTAACACTATGAACATCAAACAGTACCAGAATTACCTGTTCTGAAGACTTAAATCTTGTCTGTGATATAAATAGGACCTGCTGGAGAGATAGGTATGTATCCCAGAGACTACCCCATCTATGGAACAGGCTCCCCCATCCATGTGAAGCTCCTCTCTAACCCAATTCAAGTGCAACTTGGACAACTGGATGGGGAACTGGAAACTCATCCCTGGTTTGGCACCTATGTCTCTAATGCAAACAGGTAACCTGTAAATTGTTCATCTCCCGGGCAAATACTTACACTTATCAAGGGTATGAGAACTTGTCAGAGATGTGAAATGCATGTCTAGGCTTAAAAAGCTCCTTGTGGTCATAAGCCTAGTAAACACCTATGAACCTATGCAGGTGGACCATTTTTCGGCCAACAGTATATAAAAATAGTACACACGAAGGGTACAAATACAATGGTACACATTTAAAAACACTATTACAATATTACAGATAGCTGTCTAAGATAGTGAGAATCCAGCCAATATAGCATCCAGTAGCTTGGTCAACATGTTTTTTTTCTATGAGGTTCCTATACTTGCCACTATGTTTGTGGGCTTCACAATTTTCTTTTGGTTGGTTATTTTTTTATTATATATTCTTTTTGATTTTGGCACATTCAGTTGCTGTCTGACTGTCATCTACTTCTGGTTTAATTTCCATTCCCTCTCCTCTGCAAAATGTTTATGCTAAACAAAAACTTTCACTATATGTGCTTCTGATGAGGTCAGTAAATATTCATGCAGTCCCACAACTGAAAACCTACACATGTAGTCAGTTTTGAGGAGTTCCATACTAATCTTGGCATAAACTGTTTTATTTTAATAATTTATTAAAATTAAGCATTTTTCTTGATTTATTGTCTAAATGATTCAACACAGTTTGGGGTGAGTCAATCACAACAAAGTTTTAAGTTACAATAAGAACAGCAAATTGATTTATAGCTTGGACTTTATTCTCAAATGTCAAGGCAGTTTTCAATGTTATCTTGTCTCTTGGAGTATACCTTAAGCTTTTTTTCTTATTTGTTCAAATTGTATTACTGACCCTTTACCTATTCCCAAAGATTTATGCACTCCCTCCTGTTCAAGTTCTTTAATGTCAAATCCCTGTCCCAGGTTGATATTGTCTTGATGCTGCAGCTTTCCTATTATAAATGTTGATTTTGCACATTCGTCAAGACCAAATGTCATTCTTGCATTATCTGAGAAAGTTGTAACAATTTGTAGTTGTGCTTTCAGATCTTTGATTGATGAGCTATATATTATAAAATCATTAAAAAAGACGAGTCTTTAAACAAGGTTGATTTCTGGAAGTTAAGTTGTAACCATACCCTACTGTACTACATAAACAGCTTAATGTGTTAAGGGCAAGACAAAATATAAGTGGCAACGAAGAATCACTATGGAATACCCCCTCTGAATATGTATCTCAGGGATAATAATTTGCCCTTTCTCATGGCTTATCTGCAAAGTGGTTTACCACTGTTTCACAGTCACTGCCATGTAACTGATCAGTTTAGGGTATATCTCATACATGACTAGTACAAAATTAACAAAATAAACTAGGAACAGCCACTGACACAATCATCTACTGACAAAAAAAACTGAAAACCATTAAGAAATACTTAGTAAATACTTTGTTAGTTAAGTACTTTTGTTCTTGCTATAAGAACTTCATCAGAACAAACTTTGAATGAAGAAAAAAAGTTTAAATACACATATTAAATCACATGACCAAGTCAGCCAATAAAATATTACTCATATAAAACAGTATAAAAATACAATTTAAAATTTAAAATGTTTACACATCTAAAAAGCATAATATTTTAATCTGAGAAGGGAAATGATAGAGTATGACCAGGGTGATTCATTGCATAAAATATTAACTGCCATTTAAGTTCAGCTTTATCAAGAAGTACATTAATATGTCCCTGAGGGTCTTCTTTTATTTGGTCCAAAATCAAAAAATTAAAACTGAGTAGGATTCGATTCTAGATGTTTATAAAGGGTATTAGGTCTTTTTTTCCTAATTTTTAATATCCAAACAATGCTTGAATATACATTTTCTGAATTTTGTAGATGTTTTTCCAACATAAAATGGTGAACAAAAATTGCATTGTGAAAAGATACTTGTATGACAGGAAAAAATGACCATAAATACTATATGTTTTATTCCTAATGCTAAACTTACTGGTAGTGTCGATCAAATGACACTGTGAACAACACCCACATTTGCATGTACCAGCAGGAAATGTCGAATTCAAGTCACCTTTAAAATCACTTTTACATTCAAAAAAACATTTAAACATGTTGTTCCTGTTATAAGAAATAAAAGGTCTTATACCCAATCTATCACTCAAATCATTGTCATTTAAAAACAATTTCCAATTTTTGTTTATCCATTCAGCAAAATTAGAGCTGCCCAGTTTACATGTAACAACAAAATATTTTTTCTCAAATTTTGGCAGTTAGTTGCCTAACATTATCAGTTACTTCAAATATACCTGATGAATTCAATTTAGGACAATAAAAATCTTTGTCTCTTTTACCAATAACATCCTGTTTAATATTCATACAAATTCTTCAGGATACCCTCTTTTTTAAAACATTTACAAAACTATTTCACATTCTGCATAACAGATGTCTTGTCATAACACCATTCTAGCCAAATGTACCAGTTGTCCTTTGACAATTGCCTTTTTCTGATACTCAGGATGCCAACTTGAAAAATGTAAATATTAATTAGAAAAGATTGGCTTTCAATATAAATTAGAAACAAAACACTGATTTAGCACATCCTTACTAATTGTAATATCTAAATAGGATATTGTTTCATCATCATAATGATACGAGAATCTCAGAAAATGTATTTAAAGAACAATTGCAAACTATCTAAAGTGTCTCCCCACAAAATAAAGATATCATCCAGGTATCTATTGTAAAACATCCAAGAACTAGAAAAATGACTACTGAAAATATACTCAGTCTCCAACTGTGGCATAACATAATTGACATAACTGGGGGTGCATGCTGCCTCCATAGTCACACAAGTAGCTTGTCTATATAACCGACCTTTGAAAAAAATAAAATTATTTTTGAAGTACAATCTCCATTAACAAAGTAATAGCATTAACCTTGGTGTTGCTAGGAAGGCCAGATTCAAAAAGTTATTTTTTCAAACCAACATAGTCTTATTTCATGAGAAATGATGGAAAACAAATTGTTTACATTATCTGTGACACAAATCACCTCTATACAAAAGGAAACACTGTTTAAGTTTTCCAAAAACTGCCAACAATCTCTGCAAATATGATTAATATATTCCAAATCTTTCTTAATATTATAATCAATCCACTTAACAATGAAATATGTTTTAGACCTAGACCCATCAACAATAGGCCTAAAAGGTGGGTTGGTTATGGTGATGCCAACAATTCTGAATATATAAAGGATTTAAATGAGGTGTTTGACCAGGCCAGGTTTGATTTAAAGAAGGTTATTATCAAACATAACAAGCGTCTTGAACAACTTTTACACCAGCTCGACCAACTCAACTTTTCAATACACTCTAATTTGAATTTTGAATATTATGTGGCTAATTTTGATAATGTTATCAAATCAGTTGATTCTTCTTGTCAAACTTTGTTTCAACATAAATTGGCTAAACCTGGAAGGGACATGGATGAGTACAATAATGGGGGTCATGTCCAAAAACTCCAGGTCACAGTGGTAACTCAGATAGTTCTATCGATAGAGATCAACCACAGGTGCAGCAGGAAGTGACATCATCCAACTCATCTTCTGAATCTTCGGTCTCTTTAGAAGTACTACAAGTAAGGAGATCCGAAAGAATTCAGAACCGGAACTGGCATTTTCAGCCTTGTCGGTGACTGTTATCTAAAGGAGGGAGCTCAGCCCAAGAAGAAGAATGGGTATCACTATAATTAATGGAGGGATGGAGGCCATTCAACCCGATTGCCAGGTTCTTTCCAATGCTGTCAACATTGTGTACAATACTTTTTCTGACTTTAAAGTCTACAACTTTTCTTCTAAAATTTTGACTGTGGAACACTCCCTGATATCTTATCCAAAGGTTTAACATTTGTGCATGCAGAATGAGCAAAGATCACTGACATTCTTTGTGAATTAAAACTTACCAGTAAGCTAAATTTAGGTCTTATATTTAGTGGCAGTGAACACTTTGATTCTGAACATGCTTTAAGTAATCTGAGTTGTTTTAATCTGCAACATCCTGATATTCACTTCTTTGAAAAAGTGTGCGAATATGAGATTTGTGAATTAATAAGTAAACATAAAGTGGGCAATTTTATTAACTTGATTGACCGAGAAGTTGAATTATTCAAAGAGTTGGCAAATGACTGTAATATCAGGATTATGTTGCCTGACAAGGGCAGTGGTCTTGTGGTCATGGATACGGTTGAGTATGTGAATTACCTTGATGCACTTTTAATGGACATTATGTATCACAAGGTTTCATGCAATGAAGTCAATATTGCACATGGTAATATTTAATATTACAAAGCTTGTTAATGCAAGGTGAAATAAATGGAAAGGATTATGTTTACATGTGCAATGGCAAACCTGTTCTAGCTAGTATCTTTAAGATTCCCAAGATACATAAGAATGTGGTCCACCCACCTTTTAGGCTTGTTATTGATGGGTCTAGGTCTAAAATGTATTTCATTGCTAAGTGCATTGATTATAATGTTAAAAAATGTTTGGAATGTATTAATCATATTTGCAGAAATTCTTGGCAGTTTTTGGAAAAGTTAAACAGTGTTTCCTTTTGTATAGAGGTGATTTTTGTCATAGATGATGTAAACAATTTATTTTCTGTCATTCCTCATAAAATAGGACTATGTTGGTTTGAAAAAACAACTTTTTGAATCTGGCCTTCTTAGCAATATAAAGGTTAATGTTATTAACTTTGTTAATGGAGATTGTACTTCAAAATATTTTATTTTTTTCGAAGGTCAGTTATATTGACAAGCTACTTGTGTGGCTATGGGGGCGGCATGCATCCCCAAGTTTTTTCAATTATGTTATGGCACAGTGGGAGACTGAGTAATTTTCAATAGTCCTTTTTCTAGTTCTTGGACGTTTTATAACAGATACCCGGACGATATCTTTATTTTGTGGGGAGATGCTTTGGATATATTGCAATTGTTCCTTAAATACATTAATGACACTGTCCATTTTATGAGATTCTCTTATCATTATGATGATGAAACAATATCCTATTTAGATATTACAATTAGTAAGGATGTGTTAAATCAGTCTTTTGTTTATAATTTATATCGAAAGCCATCCTTTTCTAATTCATATTTACATTTTTCAAGTCGGCATCCTGAGTATCAGAAAAAGATCATTGTCAAAGGACAACTGATTCATTTGGCTAGAAAGGTGTCATGACAAGACACGTTTTAGAAATGTTTCAAAAATGAGGGTATCCCAAAGACTTTTTAATGAACATTAAACAGGAGGTTATTGGTAAAAGGGACAAAGGTTTTTATCATCCTATATTGGATTCATCAGGTATATTTGAGGTAACTGATGGTGGTAATGTTAAGCAACTAACGGACAGCCAAAATTCAAGTAAAAAATATTTTGTTACTACCTATACACTGGGCAGTTTATCTATTGCTGAATGTATAAACAAAAATTGGAAAAGGTTTTTAAATGACTGACTTGAGGGATAGATTGGGTGCACAACCTTTTATTTCTTATAATAGGAACAAAACTTTTAAATGCTTTTTGAATGTAAAAGTGATTTTAAAGGTGACTTGATTTCTACATTTCCTACTGGTACACATAAATGTGGGTGTTGTTCACAGTGTCATTCGATCAACACTACCAGTAGTTTTAGCATTAGGAATAGAATGTATAGTATTTATGGCAATTCTTCCCATCATACAAGTAATGTTTATCTTTTGCAGTGCAATTTTTGTTCAGCATTTTATGTTGGAAAAACTTCTAGAAAATTCAGGAAACGTATATACAAGCACTGTTTGGATATTAAAAATAGGAAAAAGACCAACACCCTTTATAAACATCTAGAATCAAATACTGCTCACAGTTTTAAATTTCTTGATTTTGGAACAAATAAAAGAGGACCATCTGGATTTATCATTGATGTACATCTTGACAAAGTTGAACTTGAATGGCAGTAAATATTTGATGCAATGAGTAACCCTGGTTTGAATGCATCATGTTCTATCACTTCACTTCTTAGGTTAAAATATTATGATGCTTTTTAGATATTTAAACATTTTAAATTGCATTGTTTATACTATTTTATATAAGTTACATTTTATTGGCTGACTTTTTCATGTGATTTAATAGTATGTGTATTTAATTTTCTTTCTTCATTCAAAGTTTGTTCTAATAAAGTTCTTATCAGAAGAACAAAAGGGCTTAACAAAGTAATTAAGTATTTAACGGTTTTCAGACTTTTTTGCCAGTGGATTGTATCTCATACATCTGTAAGCATTCCATTAACCACGAATGTGGGATGCTTTTGAATGCTTTTTTGCAATCAATCCTTTCCATACTTAGAATATTCCCTTTTCTAAAAGCTCTCTATTATGGACTTATTTAACAAAATCTGATCCTTGGTTCCATATAAATGTCTTATATTTTCAAAATGTAACCAGGGCCACTGACAAGGGCAAATCTGTACACACAGCATACCTTGACTTGGCCAAGCCCTTCGACACAATCACAAACTCGGCCATTACTGATAAACTTGCCAAACTGAATATAAATCTCTTTGTTGTAAAGATGGGTTGTCAACTGGCTCACAAACCAGTCACACACTATCAAAGTGGGTGACTCCACATCAACCAGTAGACCCTGTCACCAGCGAGGTGCTACAAGTGTCAGTGCTGGGCTCCCTACTGTTTGGTATAAACGTCTTAGATGTTCAGGCCAAAACTAAGGGGCTGTGGCTGACCAAGTTTGTGGACTGCAAACTTGGCGCAATTATCGAATCCCCAAATGATGCCAGTATACTTCAGGAGGGTCTTATACAGACCAATGACTGGTGTCATGATCTCAAACTAAAAACAAATCCATTACCATTCCGTTCAGTAAAAACAATTTCTCCTCACACTATCAAATTAACAACAGTACTCTATGTACCTACAAAGAAATCTGGGATCACAAGTAGACTGCGATTAACTTTGACCACCATGTGTCTACTGTAGTAAGGAAGGCCTTCTATGTAGCACACTTGATTAGCAAAGGCATCACCTCTAGTGCAAAGGAGGTTATAACCCCTCTATACTAGTCACTAATCAGTCCTATAATTGAGTAGAACACCCCTTTTGGGATGTACCACACAAAGCACCTGCAGCAATTGGAGAGACCTTTGAGATTTCTAAAAAAGAAAATCAAGGGACTCCAGCATTTGCCTTACACAGACAGACTAAAGTCCCTGTCACTATACTCAGTACTGTATCAACTTCTTAGGGGAGACTTATGCCTGGCTTCCAGAGCACTCTTCGACCTAGATCTAACGCATTTGCTCTACATGCGTAAATCAAATGAAACTAGAGCTACCCATTCCAGGGACCTAAATATGGCCTGCTACTTGAACAGGACATGCTGGAAGGACAGATTTGTCTCCCAGTGACTGCTGCATCTTTGGAAGAGGCTGCCAATTCATGTAAAACAGAGCACCACTGTTCAAAAGGATCCTGGACGAGTGGATGGGGAACCGTAAATTCATACCAGGGATAGCATCCACAACCCTCCTGGACATGGGCAGTCATTACTAAACACAATCCTGGCTACTAAGTACATTATCTATGTTATTACATTATGATGTAACAGCTAGGCTTGAAATAACCGCTGGGTCGATAACCTAGTAACCGCTTATGATCCTATGATATTACCTTTGCATTCTACTGACATGATTGATTTTGTTTTTATTCTAGGTGGCCATAAACTCTGTCTGCATCAATTCCAGTAGATAATTTACATATTATCAAATGCCAAGGTACTGATCTATTGTTCTCAGGATGATTTGCAGGTTCATTCTTGGGGAGGAATACAGTTTTTCCTGTTCTTCACCAGGCTGGTGTCTGATCAAGATGTGCATATATAAGTAATTTTTACTCTGGGCTAGATTTTTGTGCAAATATGTTAATACCTACAATCTGGTCTCTAGATTTTTCAGTTAGGAGTTTTTCTTAATTTTGTCTAAATTTCTCAGGATGTTACTTAATCCCATTGCATATCTTCTATATTAAGGCTTCTTACTGTTTCTTTTAATGCCGCGGTGGTGCAGCGGTAGCAAGAGGTTCTCGCATTCGATTCTTGGCTGGACGCCTTCTGTGTGGAGTCTGCATGTCCTCCCCGCGGTCGAGTGGCATTTGAAAGACATGCGTGAAAGGGTGTACCTTTGTTGAAGGTTGGGCATCGGGCTGGCACCTCAACACCGTAAAAATCTACTGCCAATCATTAGCAGACCAGAGTTCTGCTGTGGCAACACCTAACCGGGAAAATCCAAAAGAAGAACAACAACTGTTTCTTTTAATTCTTCTGTCCATTCAGAATCTTTGTTTTTGATGGTGTTTCTATTACTTTTGCTTTGTTTCCCAATTCCTTATAAAACCTTTTAGGTCAAAGAATTGCTTATTTTATCATTTTTCTTTATGTTTATCTGCACAGTTTCTAAGCTTTTCTGTTTGTACTGATATTTTTAGTTTATTGTTAGAAATAAAGGATAATAAATCTTAGTTTGTTTTGATACTGTATGCTGATTTTTGCACAACAATAACCATATATAATTTCTTTCTTTATCCTCAGCAGTCCACCTCATTGTTACCTCTTACTTGGCCTATCAGTTTTTTTTTTTTTTTTTTTTGCGGACTACTACTTCCTTCTACCAAAGGGAGAGGGCTCTGAAATTAGCCTGAACCTGAGGTAGGATTCTATGCTGACTTTTTTCCATGTCTGTCTTCCATATGGTGGGCATAGTGTTGTGATACACAAGTCACATACATGGTGTAATTATGATGTAATGTGGTCTTTACAAGCAATGATGAGCCCTGGAAGTAGATAATCTGAAACGGACATCTGGAGGTGTCTATACTTGGTGGCATTTTTTTAAGTTGAAAAGAAGACTATGGAGGGAAGGATACTGGCAATTTGTGAGCTACAGGAGAGGGAGGAAAGTTATTTTAGCAAATTGTGTGTCAGCAGCAGATTAGACAGTATGGTAATTGGTGTTCGACTTCACACAGATCTGTGGAAGGGAATCCCTATAACCTGCCTCCAGATAAGGACATAAACAACCTTTACTATTCTATTAAGAATATGAATAAGCAAGTTTATTAAGTTATTCCTGAGTGCATAAATTAGGCTTCATAGGATCTCAAAGTCAGGTGGAATTGGTGTTTCCATCCTTATTGAGGGGAAAGGTGACCATTTCAGATTTAATTTTGGGTGGAATCAAGCTATAAGAGGGAAGCATTGGTGGATCCTCCATTTGTGGCTTGATCTTGAAATTTTCTAAAAATATGTATGCTAGTTTGCTAGCTACATCTGCTGGCTTTGTTAGGTTGCAAACTTTACACCACATTACATTGCTGTGATTGTAAAATGTCTTATTATTGTCAGCAGGTCAGATAGCAAATTTTAACGAAAAAAAAAGTTTGTATTTACTTTTTTGATTATTTTTGTGACTACATTTTAAATGGAGTCCAACTTACTCTTGCTAAATTGGGATGTATAAAACTTATAGACATTGCAAATTCATTTGAGCTTAATAATTTCCTGATTCTGTAACTCTACCATTCTGGCTGTACTACAGAATGTTCCACTACACTTGTGAATTCACATGGATGAGATGATCAATACAGCTGTTTAAAGTGATGGAGAGGGCTGTGAATGACTCACTAATAGGTTGTGAGGGGGTCACAGTGCAGGATAATATAGTCCTTGACTGAGGAAAGGAGTTTGGGATAACAACTGTTTGAAAAATCCTTGAAAGGGGTATTTCTTTATCAGGTCTGGTTTGGTGTATATGAGGAGTGTAGGGTCTACTTCACGATGTCGAAAGCCGACAATGTCGAAGCTGATATTGTTGCCACCACAACATCGAAAGGGCAGAACATTGTGCAGGTAAACGGAAATCTCCATAGGGGGAGATTTCCGTTTACCTCAATGTAGTGCGATCTCAGATTTGGAATATTTAAGTAGGGGGGGGTGTGGGGGGCTTGCCTCCCTGTCTACGCTAGTTAGTTTTTATTTATTTATTTTTTTTAACGTTATTCGATGTTTTACTACATCGATCACTAGAGGTCGACCTTTACTGATTCGATGTAGTAAGACTTCGATAACGTGATATAGACGCGAGGAGTGTCATGGCACTATGATAAGAGTGAAATGGGGGGAGGGATAGGCTGACATTTAACTTAGCACAGCTCACAGGGATGTTTAAAAGAATATCCAATACATTCGTAAGCTTGTCTGCTTGCAACTTTTAATATTTATGAAGTTGAGTAGTTTTCGCACCTGATTACTGATGGAGATTTAATTCAAGTCACTGAGCAGAAAAGCATTTCTATATCAGGAGGGGTTATCAAGGAAGAAGTCAAGATCAAAGATTGCAAACTTTAGTACATGTAGTCTTTTTTGGTGAAATATGTTTCATAAAAATAAGCTGACTTAATTAAATCATTTCAATGAATGCAGAAAATAAAACTGCTATAATCAAAATAATTATAAGAAATGAATTGTGGTATAGAAGCAATGCAATGACCTCTATCCTGTGCCTGTAAGTGTTCTGAATGAAACACTATATTGGAGCATTTTGGGGTACTGAATCCTGTACATGAAATGATAAACTGTAAAAATGCTACATTTTTATTTTTTTCTTAACTTTGAAGCATTGCTACTGTGATTGTGTTATATAAATACTATGTAATGAATGCAGTTTCTTCAAAGCCTGGCGGGTAACGCTGTTTATTAGCTATAGGATCATTTTTTTTTCTTTTTGGGTTAATGCATCATTATGGGGCCAAGTATGGGATTTGTTCTTGTATAATGGAAGTGTTTTTTATGCCATGACAGATACGCTAGAGTCTCAAGGGTGAGGATCACTGTCCTACAGCAGTATTCAAGTGTAAACAGTTACTGAACCTCAATTAGAGGTGGGCCCTCATGGCGACAGAGGGATTCTCATAAAGGAAGAGGGTCTTCAACCGCTTAGAGTAGGAAACTATAGAGAATATGTGCAATCATTGCCCTGGAGCATATTGTTGTGTGTAAACTGCATCAAATTCATCTCAGCTGCTCCAGACGTTGGCTTTATAAATGGACGTCTTCTTGAATGGTGGAGAAATCTGTATATGGATATTTTCCGTTGACAAGACTTTTTTCAGCATACGTGTTTTAACTTTGGATAAAGCAACTTTGTGCACTGAATAAAAGCCATATTTTCAGTTATTTAAGTATCTAGTGTTGTAAAATACAGCAGTGGGCAAAAACAGAGGTATTCTGAGCCAACCAGCTCTATCCATAACTTAGACCGTTTTCTACTGCATTTAAAGTGACTATTTTCACTACAGTGCAAATAATGCTAAGAGACTTGAAAAGAAGCTTGATGTTTCCAAGTACTGTTTTTCCCATCCTCAGAAATTAAGTCTATGCACCTGTGTTACACATTCAGAGCTAGTGAATGAACTGATTCCAGGTCACCAAAGCCAAAAACTCAGCAGGTGAAGCACTATTTGCCTGTGCTATATCCAAGCTTTGGAACAACCTTCCCACTACCATAACTACCCTTCCTTCCTGCAGTCTTTTCAAGGCTGCACTTAAATCTCACTTACTTTCTCACTGTCTTTGTCCTTGTCCAAACCCCGACTAATTAACCTCCCCTTCAACCCTTCTCTCCTTTCCCAGATTTATATAGAGTATCCCCTCTATCACTATAATACTGAACTGAAGATTATTCACTGCCTGTTAATCCTTTCATGATTTAGTTATCATTTAGTCTATTATTGTTATCTAGTTACTGTTTGGAAAATTTGTAGCTCTGTGTTTTACTTCTTTTTCTCAATGCTTACTACTCAATTGTACCTAATTTGCTCCTGTATTTCTCCATGTTATTATCACCTCTACTGTATAACTACTTTGAATGTTATTGTTTACCATCTACCATGTTATTCTGTGGAGCTTTTCTCCCCAGGCCTCCGCTGAAATAGGACCCGTGTCCAGTCGCAATTTCCCGGTAAATAAATAAACCTGAAGCCATTTGAGCACATTAGCTGCAGTTACCAAATACATCACTTTGCCTGCACTCAACTAAGTGTTTGTAGAACAAAAGTAAACCATGTAAATCCTGAATAAAAACCCTGGGGCAGAAAGAGAGAGAGGGAGAGAGAGAGAGAGACAAAGGAGAGGCTAAACAGAATAATTTAGTAAGCTTACAGGATCAAGTGAAACTTGCTGCAGATGCATGCGTGTCCCACAACTATGTCATTCTTAAGAAGCTGTCAGGGAAGATGATGTAAGATCCCATTGATGGTTATTTTGAAGACTATGGGTTGCAAGAAAACTGTTGCAAAACTTATCAAAAATCCTCTCTTCTCAATTGACTGGAAATATTTTAAAGGTATTCACGTAAACAAAGGGTAAAGATTACTTGGACTACAATAACTAGAAGAAATACATTTTGTCTTGAGCAAGAGCTACTCCTTAAAGCTATTACATTTCAGTTGAACTTTTAATGCCAGTAAGACTGTAAGAGCTGAAATGCAAGATCATAAAATATTAAACTGGATACTGTCTGATACAAATGGTAAAGCAGAAATGATACTCTGGAACAAACTACCCATTCATGTCAAGCAAAGCTCCTCATTGACCCTCTTTAAGAGAATCTTGACAACTGGATGGGAAATAGAAAATTCACCCCGGGGATCACTTCTGCAGCACTGCTTGACAGGGGCACAGGAAAATAATTTTCTTGGGTGGTGAAAGCCAGGGAACCTTTTTAGCTAGTCTTATATAGGCCCCAGGGCCAACAGCCTAGTACCTACCTATGAACTTATAAACTTGCTTAATGTCTATAGATTTAAAAGAGCAATGATTGTTAACATGAAGAAGCAGGTGCATCAAAGGCACTCCAAATGTTCATGTAAATTCATTACTTCAGCTGAACAGGTTTGTTTAAAACTGAAATTTACACATCTGAGCCAAAACCATTAGCTAGCAGGTCCATCATTGCCTTTGAAACACTGCCTGATACTGAGTTAACATCCTACAGCTGCGGAAAAAAAAAACAAAGTAGCCTGAATTTGTAGGAATGTCAAAATGCCTGAAATGCATGCTTAAGAAGAAATTCTCATGGAAGGGCTGACAAGATAACTTGTGTCAGAGCCATGGACTAAACATGAATACCAAAAAATGCATAACAGTACCCCGGTAACTATCACATTGACAACACACTCCTAAATCAACTCAGTAGACAAGTACTTTGAGACACACACATAGACAGTAATCTAGCCTTTGACCATCACATATCTATAATAGTAAGGAAATTATTCTATGTTGCTCAACTTATAAACAAAGGTACGGCATTTAGGTCCAAGATGGTTATTGTTCCACTGTATTCAGCATTCATCATCCCTACCATTTAGTACAATGTCCCCTTTCGCATGTACCTAACCTTGCACATCCAACAACTGGTGCATCCACAGACCTTTTTTTACTAAAAAAAATACAGGCTGCAAGTAACATGTCTTATGCAGATGGCCTCAAAGCCCTATCTCTGTGTTTGGTATCCTACAAGATATTGAGGGGAGATCTATGCTTGGTATACAAGGCATTGTCAGTCCCCAAACTGATGGATGTCTTGCATACCTGCAAAATAAACAGCACCACAATTACCCATTCTAATGACTTAAACCTTACCTGTAATATAAATAGGACTGCTGGAGAGACAGGTATGAATTCCAGAGACTACCCTTTCTCTGGAGCAGGCTTCCCATCTATGTGAAGCAGAGGTCCTCCTTAAACCAATTCAAGTGCAACATGAACAACTGTATGGGGAACAGGAAAGTCATCCCTGGTTTGGCACCTATGTCCCAATAATGGACACAGGCAGGTTCATCTTCCAGGCCCCTGACTGCATAGGTTTCATCTCCCAAGCACCTGCTTACACTTATCAGGGGTACAAAAACTTGGCAGATTTGGGAAGCATGGCTAGGACTGTTGGAGGCAATGTATCTGTCTAACAGCAGGAAGTTGAAATATGTACCTATGGCCATGGCTTTTTTTCATTTTCTTCTCAATGAGAAATTAGATGTATATGAAATGTGAATACAGGCTTTTGGAGACAGGCAATGTATGTACGCAAACAGCAACTATGGTATCACTTCAGAATGATTACTGATGAGGTTTGCTGGATGGTGTAATTATTTATCAAACAATAACAAGGCTATATTTCTGTGATTCCTCCATTCTCAAAGGTCAAAGGTACTGTACTCTCTCACAAAGTGCACACTCCACCAGGACAGTATGTGTGGGTTTTGTACCCAAGACCTTATTAAAAATCCACAAATGTTTTATTGTAAACTAACATCAAGGAACTGACATACATCCAGTTCTACAGAGATAGTAAGTCCAATAGTTCAGATAGATTTTGCAAGTCTCAATCTGACACCATACCTGGCTTGACCAAGGGGATACCTGACTGAACAAAAGGCCGAGTAAAAACTAATATCCTGTATGCATGTATACTAAGTTCTCATTATGTCAGAAGTAAAAATCCTTTACATTTCAACATAAAAAATGTAATTTGAAATATCAATGTATACAATACTACATTTTCACAAATTCAGAGATGCGCTGCACTCAAACGCCTGTGGCTAGAATTGCAGTATTTGAAGTATTTTGAAGGTGAATACCATGTTATTGTTACCTGAAAGCTTCATAATGAAATCTGAAAGGGTGCAGAGATAAGGTCTTTCTAAGACAGGCCCCTGTGGCTTTACGTCATGTCTCCTTACTGCCACAATTTTGCATTGCAATTATGTTTTGACAGTGTGTGCTGTGGTGAACTTCAGCTCAGTATGCTGAAAACAGATGTTTTTGTTTTGTTACTGAATGCATGTCTCACCTCGCAGTTTTAATTTGTGTGCAATGAACTGCACAAAGAAAAAATTGTGTGTGTGTTTTTAATGCTGGAGACACAAGCTAAATATTTTGTTGCTGCAGGTCATGACATATTCTGAAAAACGTACTATAATACATGCATCATTTTACATAAATTAAATGGAATCTCTAGTTTATATTTATACAACTGTTGCATGATATTAAAGTAGATTTTAACTTAAACCTCTGCAAAATGCTAGTGATTACATCTGTTTTCATACAGTGCATATAGCTGAACTATTTGTTTTTACAACACTGATGAAAAAGTTGTCATGTGTCAATGAAGAATTTTATATATGTGTGTGCGTGCGTACTTATAAAAAACAAACATGCATGTAACTGTTATCCTTTAATATTTTACCTAATTGTACTGAATTTAATGGTATTTCTTATTGTCACTAAACTTTAACTTCTCGAGTCCCCTCTGAAAAGGATACTTGTCCAGTAGGGCTAAACCAGTTAATAAAATGCAAATAAATCTAAATAAAGAACAAGTTCAACCTATTCTTATCCTTATTTTGAACTGAACAATTATCATTTACATTGGGTGAATGAGAATAAAGAAGACACTGTACACAAGCTATAACTGCCAAGCCCTTGTACCGCATTAGTTATGAAACTTGCACACAGGTACCTGGATGTCACTTGGGAACAGATAAGGTCTGAGTATTAGCCAGATTTTATTGGCAAGGATCTACTTAAAGTAAATAAATTAATAAAAATTTCAGTTCATCCTATTCAAAATGCCAGAAAACAGCTCCACAGGCTGGGTTGATAAATCCTTTAATTGTAAAGCCTAGCAGACACGTGCCATTTGAATGCATTGCTAAGGATACTGTCGCATCATTAGTAATTGTAAGAAATGGGATCAGGTATTACCCTACTTGCTGTTCACTATAAAAGAGGAGTTGCAAGCATCAGCTTGGTATACACCAACTAAATTCTTGTACACTAGGGATCTAAGAGGTCTACTTCATATTACTAACGAGACCAGGGATGAAGAGAAAACACCATTCCGAAGTTTTATAGCACTGTACTAACTTACAAAGAAGACTTAATGCTTATAGTGAGACAGAACATGATAAATTGTCAGGAAATGCAGAAAAGACAACAAGAATGATATAAGGAGATCATTAAAATACGGATAACACGTTTTGATACTTATACCATCAGCAGAAGGTTAAAAAAATTAAGCTAAATGGCAAAGTCCATACGACATCTTAGAAGACTTAAATGAAGCAGATTATAAGGCCAAGCAGACTTGTAAAAGAACAGCCCAAATCTAGCACATCAGTGTGCTGAAAAAAATGGATAAGGCTGAATCTTCAGTACTCAGTTGTAACACTGTGGTAGGAAAATGCAGTCAGGAAAGAAATATTTTCCTACTGTTCAGTCTTTTAGACACAAAACCAGGAAATACTAGAATTTCAAGCCAGAAATAAAGTCTTTTCAGAGCTACCTTGGAAGACAAATCTAATAAAGAATATTACAGAAATGCCTCCAAGAGTAAAGGAGTACTGAATTCATTAGAGAGTGCCTGAAGTTTAAAAAAATACCAGTACAGCAATATACTGAAGAAAGGCTTAAAGAGAAAGAAAAGTGTCAGACATTTCAAAACTAAGAAGCCAAGGCTAAATGCTGAAAATGAAGCCAAAATGGAAAATGACAGAGCTGAGAACGTTATCCAGGAAAGAGCAAACACTAGATAGAAAACAAGGGGAAGCTCAGAAGGGTGCAAGGATTATAACAATAATATCAGTGCTGCCTTTGAATAGAATAGTGAATAATTATTACCTGAACAGGGTAACCAGTTATGTGACTCGGACCCTCAGCACTTGGAACAATCAACCTGGACTTTCAGCAGCAAGAGCAATCTAAGAAAGGAAAAACAGAAGCTACCAAACTAATTCTACACAGAGCACTGTGAAAGGAATTAAGAATGGCAATACCATAAAATTCTGTAAAAGCGGTGATATGTTTTATAGAATATATTATTAAGGTAGTCAACAGGGTCATTTTCAGAAGGAAATGAATACTATTTGAATATTCCATAAAATCTTCCTGTTAGTACTTTTATCTCTCAAGATGGGGCACCTCTATTAGAGTTTGAAGCAGCAGTGACCAGCTCTAGAACAGTAAATGAGAAAGCTGCAATTAGTTTACAGGTCACAGTAACACTGTACTACAATGTGACTGCATTGGCTACTTATGGTCTTATTAAAACTGCTTTCTTGATTTACATTTCACCTTGACATTTTGCTGTTTACTAAGATGTCAGCAACATGAATCTGACCTTCTTCCTACATTTGTATGGGTTTGCCCATGTATTACAGCCCCCTCCATTTGAGTTGAAAATTCAGGGTTTTGAAGTATGAGATGAGGTCAATATAATTAATATTCCTAGATAAAAAATGTTGTATGTCATGCAAATATTGTAAAAAAAAATTGTAACATTACAGTAATATTTTAAACATTTTGGCTTTATAGCATTGCTAATGCCACTGTTTGATGTAAACACCATGTAAATAATGTTGTTTTTTTCCAAAGCAATCAGATAACGCTATGTATTAGAGGAGAAGTTACTTCTTGCTGGGTTAGTGGGTCATTATTAGACCAATTCTGATTTGTTCTTGTACAAAATGACGTCTTGTCTAAGCTATGACAAATTTGCTAATGTCTCAAGGGGAGATTCCTCATCCAAGACTAGAGTCTAAGTGGAGAATGTCACTGTGCTTCAGTTGACAGTGGATTCTCATGTCTGCAGAAGAATTCCCAAGAAGAAAAGAAAGTGTATCCAATTGCAAAGTGTGAAAATATCTAGAGAAACTGAACAATTGTGGGCCTGGAGTGGGATGCTGTGAGAGTGAATCGGGCTCATCTGGAGCTTTCAACAAATTAATCTTAGCTAGACCAAAAGTTAACTTTATAACTGGACTTTTTACCTGAATGGTGCAGAAAACTTTACATACACATTTTTTTTATTGGTAAGACCATATTTTTTTAAAAAGTGTGCTTTGCAACCTTGACTAAAACATCCTGTGTACTGAATAAAAACTAAATTTATAATATCTTCCATGTCGGTGTCATCAAAACACCATGATGTATACAACAGCATTTATTTCCTTATACTGCCTACATCATGGCACAACTCAGCAGTAAAATTCATTGCAGCATGGTCTGTTCTCTGTTAGAGCAGAGTCGATTATCTGAACATCAATTTCCCAAAACATCAATTATCTGAACAAAGCATTCCAAAGTTTTCGGGTAGGAAAAATCATAAAGCCTGGATATAGAAACATTGTAAGTATTCACTTGTGCATGTTTTTTGAGCTTGTAGTCCACTCGTGTGAAAAACATTCTATATTGTCTACTGGAATCATTGAAAGGTTGAAAAGCATATTCCCTGCATACAGAAAAAACAAGACTTTAGAAGTTTTTTATCTGGTTCAATGTATATTTGATTATCCAAACTAACCTAGGTCTCAATTAGTTTGGCTAATTGACTCTCTACTGTATGTAGAATGCTTACAAACCTTGCATTTAAGATCCAGAATGAAAGAAAATTTTAAAACAAAAATTATACCACTATTTTTAAGTTCTTTATTAAAGCAGGACAAAGCTCTATGTTATGGAAGCAATCTGCACATTTATTATAAGCTGTTAGAATATATACAAGGATTTTAATCAGCACTATCAATGAAAAACAGGTCTTCTACCAAGTGAGGTCAGTTCAGCGCTATATGCTACAACTCTGGAACTGTTACCTTTTGCAAAATGAGGTTCAAGTACACACTTTCCTCCCAGTCAATATCTGGGTCACCCAGTCCTGGCAGCTTTTTGGAATCCCTTCTATAAACTTCCACTTCAACCTGTTGTGGAAAAAAAAAATCACAAATTGAAAAAAAACAACTAAACTTCATTAAAGTGAAGACTGGTAAAGGTTACTTCAAAGTAGTATGAAGTATGAAAACAAAATCAGAAAAGTACTAAGTTCAGCCTGAGTAAAGTGCAAAACGTTTTACTGACCCAAAACTAAAAAAAGTATTTGAAAACAAATCAGACATTAAAAGTATGTGTATCAGCACTAACTGTATCAGAGTTGGCAAGTGCAAAAACATATCCACGAAACATAAAGCCTTAACTGGCATGTGTCCTCTTTTCCAAGCATCCTACAAATCTACATTAAATAAAAAGCAAGGGTACTAAACCACTGCAGTTGCAATAATACTGAATGAAATTACACATTTGCAAAGGTCATAAATGACAGAAGTATGTGAAATGCTAAATAACAGTTTTTCATACCTCACAGCAGTTCAAGTTTTGTAAATTTTTATCTGCATTAATTCATCATAATATGCAAAAAAAAAAAAAACAGTTGACAAAATACTGCTTTCTCAAAGTGATGTTCTGATTTTCAGAAAAAAAAACCAAATGCATTTATAACTGGGTTTTACTAAGTTATCAAAAACAATGTATCAAGATAGATCATATAATTAAAAATCACACGAATTCAAAATAAAGCACAAGGGATCAATGCAGTTTACAGAAGCAATCAAATAAAAGTGAGACTGGTAGCATTTACTCTAGACTCCTACCCATTACCTAACCTGCAAGTAAATAGTCAGTGAAAGGACAACTACGGGATGTGATACTAGTTTTCTACTTCCGGATGCTTTTTTTCCTCTGTCAGTGCTGGCTCTGAAAATAATCATCCAGGCATGGGGTAGCATTTATTTTTATGTTTCTATCGCTTGCCATCTTTCTGCTAGCGGCAGAGTTAGCTATCTGTTTAAAAATTTATTCTCGTGCTCTTTCAGTAATCATAAAGCCTACCGACAAGTCGCCCATCACTTTTGAAGCAGTGCATAGTGAAACCTGCCCTCCTTGACTGTTGTCGCCCTAGAAACGCCTATATTTCAATTATGCAAGCCTTCTTTTATGTATTCCCGCCCCTTCAGCCTGCCCTCTCATAAATATTTACTCGCACAGAGAAGGAACTTCTTTTTAATTGTTAAGCAGGGGCGGCCCGTGCTATTGGACTGCCGGACTGTAGCCCCCTCAACTGAAAACAAATATTAAAAAAGAAAAAAAAAGTTTTTAAAAATTCACGGACTTCGCGCATGCGCAGTAGTCCAGACTACTGGAGTCTTATGCGCATGCTCCGGGCAGTCCAGCAGTCCTCATAGGGAATCGTGAGGAGAGGTCTGTGCAGTTTGAAACTGCATAGACTCGCTGGGAAAACGCGTCGGGGCCGGACTGCCACACCTGCAGTCTGGAATCTCTCGTCGGTCGGGAAGATCTCGGGATTTGGATCTCGCAGTGTTTGGATGTACGTGCGCGGGCAATCGGATGTATGGAGAACGGAGGGACAGGTAAGTGTGTCAGATTAATGATGTAATTGTATTTATTGTGTGTGTGTGTGCTTGAAGTTATGAATTTATTGTGTGTGTGCTTGAAGCTATGAATTTATTGCGTGTGTGCTTGAAGCTATGAATGTATTGTGTGTGTTTGAAGTTTTGAATTTATTGTGTGTGCTTGAATTTATGTTGGGCCGGGGAAGGTGTGTGTGTGTTTGAAGTTTTGAATTTATTGTGTGTGCTTGAATTTATGTTGGGCCGGGGAAGGTGTGTGTGTGCTTGAAGTTATTGTGTGTGTTTGAAGTTATGAATTTATTGTGTGTGTTTGAATTTATGTTGGGCTGGGGAAGGTGTGTGTTTGAAGTTATTGTGTGTGTTTGAAGTTCTTGAATTTATGTTGGGCCGGGGAAGGGGTGTGTGTGCTTGAAGTTATGAATTTATTGGGTGTGTTTGAATTTATGTTGGGCCGGGGAAGGTGTGTGCTTGAAGTTCTTGAATTTATGTTGGGCCGGGGAAGGTGTGTGTGTGTGTGTGTTCAAGAGCAGTGGGTAGCTGGGGGGTGCCATGGAGCCTTTTATTTAGGGTACCATTGCACCTAAGGCTGACTCTGATCCGGTCACTTAACAAGACAGTGCTTCTCTGTTGCCTCTGACTATAGGCACTTGTACCTAATGGATGATCGAACTTAACAAATATGTTGCAGGCAGGAATGAACTTGTGCATTAGAAAATAAGTTCCACACGTTTCTGATTTAGCAACACTTAATCTAATATCAGCCATAAGCACCTGAATGTTTCTTGGCTATCACATTTAAAATGAGTCTGTTTTACACATTTCTGTATTGATAGTCTGTCACTAATTTTCCCAGGGTATACAACAGTTCATTAAAACAATCACTCTATCAGCTCAGTCAAGAATGGCATATTTATAGAAATACAAACAAACAAAAACAACTTTAGTGTTTATTTATTGTTTCACTGTTAAGTATCCTACCATCATGAAGAGGGCTGTATCACTTTAACCACCTACTTTTAAAGACAAAATCCGAGACTGTCACATCTTGCAGTAAATAGCCATTTTTATTTTTCCTAACTAAACAGGCAGTTCTTTGCTAAATTGTCCTTTTCCTTAAAAAAAAAAAACAAGAAACATAACAAAAATTGGTGTCCATTTCAACAAACTATCTGATTCCAACGTTTCCAATTTGCATTCCTTTGGAATTTTTACCAATCTGTTTGCCCTTTGGTATAGTTATTTACAGAGCTGTAGCTAGGTCATTTGGAACCACTGGTACAGGCCCCATCTTCCTCCTCTTCCAAGACCAAACAAAATAGTCTTTTGCCATACCTAATGCACACAGTATGCAAGTGCACACAGCTCACACTGACAAGTACTACAATGGACACTGTTTAAGAGCTGCCATTTGGATCTTCACTTTCAAGTATGTAAGCAGATTTGTCAAATGCACATTCTTAAGGTAAATCAAACATTGAATGCTATTTAAGCAGCCATGATCACAATGGCAGCTACTTAAAGAATGCATACACTGCTTGCAGGGTCCAGTTGGCACCGATTCTGCAGTACCAACTGCTCTTCCTAATAGCTTGCACCAGGGGCAGTCAGCCATATTCTCCACCCTTGCTACAGTGCTGGAGTGAATGAATTCATTTATCAAATGCAAGAAGAGCGTAGCACCACAGTTGATAATATTGTATTAAATCTAAATCCTGCAGAAGCAAACTGGCGAGGATGTAATTTCAAACTAACGGCAGTCTCAAAAAAGCCTGATGGTTCGTTGTAGTAATGAGACAAATTAGGTATAAAGAACCCTTCTATCGTAAAACGGACAATATTTAAAAACTCTTTATTGGGAATATTTAAAACTCTTTATTAAAATACTTTACCATATCACCATTCTAACAGCAAATGCTGTGTTTTTCAAAAAAACCTTTGTAGATGGGTTCTAAGTAGCGCGCGCGCTTCTACTCTCACAGCAGCAAATCAAATGTACAAAGATTTAATTCTGCATAGTATATATTTTATGTTTTTAGCTAAAGTAGGTCAGAAAAAAGGCAGAAATTAAATCCGCTGACACGTATGCAAAGATGTCAGTATCACCCTGTCGATGGAGTGAAAAATCAAAGGATTTCATATGCCCAAATAAAACATGGGATAGCTTATTATACAGCTTGAACAAAGCCCACAGACCCAGGAGACAGTCTAGCAGGTTCTGTGGGTGTACAGGAGGCAGTAAAGGATAGTCCATTCCATTCCTGGTGGACATCAAAGCCCAAACCAGTTCAGAAGGTAAAACATCTGGAAGTCAAAGCTTTTGAGAGAATGTGACAGCTGAAGGCAGAACAGAGAGAGAAGGAGTAACATCAGGAGTGAGAGATAATGATACTTTTTCAAACTGACATACTTGTTGCACCCCACTCCCCCATGTAGTGACTCTGGATGTGTCGAAGCAAGGCAAGGAGTAGTTATGCAGTGTAAATGTGCGGAGAATCCCACCCATCCAAGGTAGACACAAGTACTAAAGTGGCTTTTCATCTGTCCTTGATTTTTACAGAATGGTCTGGTTTCTGTCATATTTTTTGTACTGTTGATTTATGCTTATTACTCAAAGTGCCTGTTGCTCTGTGTTTAAGTAGCAATACTTCAATGACCATCGGGTAAGCTTGGCTGAGATTGCAAGATGCAAGTAAGCTTTAATAAGCATACTGTTAAACAATTGTCAACATTAAAAGCCTTTCTGTTGCCATGTAGAGAATACTTAACTAGATAATGTATAAGCCTTGGGTATTGAAATGCATATGCCAGTATTTGTAATAAAGGACAGGATTACATTATTTTAAGAGTCTCATTACACTTGGAGACTTCCAGTCATCTCTGCAGGCTTTACCCATAAACAGAATGCCAATTGTGTGGTCCATAACCTGTACAGTAATCGTTTTAAGCAATGTAGCTTGAGCTTATTTCTCATTTGCTTTTCATTTTTTACTTTGATCATGTATTCACCATGAAACAAGTAGATGTCAGGCAGCAGGTCTTTTTTTAGATAAGGAACATTTTTACAAGTGGGGGCATCAGAGATTTCTACTTTCAGCATGTTACTTGGTACTTTAATAAAGCTGAATATAAATTATAATTAGAACTGCAGTGCAAGAAGTGGTTTGAGTTGAGTGCTGCTTGTTTTTCTTATACTTGATTTTGACTGGCATTCCATTAATGTATTTAAAAAAAGTAATTTATTTTTTCATGCCTCACAACCTTTTTTGTTTCCATCTAGATATTAAGCTGTCATGCAGCCAATGCATTGAAATATTTTTATTCTTCTACACTTCATTTTGATTTGATTGGACTCTCATAATGACGGTTTGGCACCCAGGGCAGTATATTTAGTTTTTGTGGTTTGCTACTACATGTGTGTGTGTGTGTGTGTGGTAGGGAATACCTCAGGCTTGAACTCTGTACCTTGTATGGAGGTGTTAAAGACCTGAATTCCCTACCAACCACCATTTGTAAAAAAAAATTGCATATTTTTGCCTCCTATTTGATCTGATCTGTTCCTCATAATATCTGTGTTTTTTAAATATTGCAATGCTTGCTATTTGATGGTGCAGTGGTAGCATTGTTGCCTCGCAGCTGCAGGTTCTCAGGTTTGATTCTTGGCTGAGGTGCCTTCTTTGTGGGGTCTGTATCTTCTCCCTGTGTTTGTGTGGGTTTGCTTTTGTGCCCCCCCCCCCCCCATGTTACAAAGGCATGTCTGCATTAATTCTTCCTGGGCCTCTGCTGAAAATTGTTTTTCTTGTTCCAAGTCAGACTGTCCTGATTAACAAATGTTAAATAAAATTGACAGACATCTGAATTTCATATTTCGGGTTCCTGAATGTTTAATTCCTTACATATTTGATGGTGCAGTGGTAGTATTGTTGCCTCACAGCTATAGGTTTTTCTGGTTTGATTCTTGGCTGGGGTGCTTTCTGTGTGGAGTTTGCATCTCCTCCCTGTGATTGTGTGGATTTGCTCTGGTGCCCTGCCATTTTACAAATACGTGTCTGCAGTATTTCTCCCTGGGCCTCTGCTGAAAATTGTTTTTCTTCTGTCAGAAGTAAAACTGACAGGCATTTGAATTTCAGACTTCATGTTCTTCAGAAAATACATAGTAACACAACCTTTTCTAAGTTTATAAGATGATTATTTGAAATTTGTCCCTATTCTTGGGACTGTATTCCCCCATTATTGGCTTCCTCCAGGTTGTTTGTGCTAAGGTTGACAGCTATGGCAAGAACTGAATTCACTGAATATGTTTGAGGGCTGTATTCCCTCATTACTGGGTTTGTCCAGGTGTTTTGTACTAAGAGGTTGACAGCTATGGTGAGAACTGAATTCACTAAATGATAGCCATTTAAGTTTCAGTCTTCCTCTCTTTTACAAAGCAGCTGATTTGGCGTAGTGGTATGTTGTTCTGACTCTTTTGCACAGGGATCTTGGCAGTAAAATGTATGGTGGTAACACAGCATTTTCTACAACTTTCCAAGATTATACAAGCAATGTTTAATGTGTCCTTGGTTTTTGGCCTTTTGAGCCCCCCCCAAAAAATTTGGCTTTTTCCAGATTTCTTGTGCTGCAAAGTTGAGATGCAGTTGAATATTGAATAGACTTTACAAGGAGCTGAGAGCTGCAGGGAAAGAGAAGTTTAGTGCTGCTTATGGAAAATCAGCTTGTAATGTTAGTAGCACAACAGGTTGTGTACTTGCTTTTGATGCAGAAGGTTGTTGGTTTTACTCCCACAAGAAGTGAATGCTGCTGTACTGAAAAAGTTGATACTAACTATTAGCCTGTTATCTGTTTGCCATCCATTTCCTATTGCAATATTACTAGCTTATCATTTTTAATATAATATAGGCAATTTATTCCTCAGGGGCATCAGACACTTTATTTTTCGATGAAACCATGAAATATAAAGGTTTTTGCTAGCAGCAACCTCTTCAATAGTTACAGATTTATTTAATGTGGAATTATTTAGATGACTTTTTTTACTTCATAGATTGTGCATATTTACTGATAATGGACTGCAGAATTGTGCATATTTACTGATAATGGTGGACTGTAGAAGTTTGAGTAGACTTTGATGAAGGAAATGTTCTGAATTGGGCAGTTTTGTCATTATTGGTGCATGCATTTTGTTTCATTGTTTACTGGAAAAATATTCAAAACAATAGGAAGGTGTATCAAAGAGCATATGTGTGTTTCATATGCAAGGGGCCTATGATTTGAAAACAGCCCAGAATTAATCTTTATCTGCCACTGGTAAAATGTATTTTCTTTGAATGTGGGTTTCAATGCTGTTTCAATGAATGTGAGTTTCAAGGGCAGAGAAGTTTTAATAGGTTCATAGGTTTATACTAGGCTATCTGCCCTAAGGCATTTATAAGCCTAGCCCAAAGTTATGTGGCTTACGCCACCCCTTATGTTAGAAATAATGTGCCCATTAGTTTGTTGTGCCTCTGTCCAGCAGTGACACAGAGATGATTCCCGGGGTAAACCTACGATCTCCCATCCACCGGTCAAGATTTCTCTTGAACAGAGCCAGTGAGGTGCTCTGCCTCACATGGACCGGGATTTTATTCCACAGCATGGGGAGTCTCTGGGTGATGAATCTATCCCTCCAGCACATCCTATTTATATCCGTGCTAAGGTTTAAGTCACTTGCTCTAGTGGTTCTGGTGGATTTGGATTTTTTGAGGTGGAGCATGTCCATTAATTCCGGGTTGGTCATGGCCTTGTATGTCAGGCACAGGTCACCTCTGAGCAGACGGTATGCAACTGAATAGAGTTGGAGTTTCTTCAGTCTGGCAGTATATGACAGGTTTTGGAGTCCCTTTATCCTTTTGGTGAGGAACTTTTGGGGTCTCTCCAATTGCTGCAAGTGTCGGGTGAGATACATCCCGAATGGGGCATTGTACTCGATCATTGGTCTGATAAGTGAAGAGTACAGGGGAACAATGACCTCACTTGATCTGGATGTGAATCCCTTCATGATCAGATGGGCAATGTAGAAGATCTTTCGAACCACTTTAGCAACGTGAGTGTCAAACGAGAGGCCACTGTCAACCTGGGTACCCAGGTCCCTGATAACCTCTTCTGTGCTTAGTGGGTTGCCACCTATATGGTAGCTTGGGGTTACCTTGTTTTTCCCGAAGGGTATGACTATACACTTTTTTGCGTTTAACTTCAGGCCATGGCTCTGGCACCAGCTATCAGTTTCCGTGAGACCCCTCTGAAGGATGTCTGTGTCCGATGTACTATCCACTATGGCACCCAGTTTGCAGTCATCCGCAAACTTTGTCAGCCATAGTCCTCCTATGTTTGCCTGTACTTCTGAGAAGTAGATGCCGAACAATAGGGGGCCAAGGACTGAGCCCTGTGGGCAGGGGCGGCTCGTGGCATAGGGCTGCCGGACTGCAGCCCCCTCAAAAAGAAAAAAAGAAAGAAAAAGAAATGAAAAAATAAAAAAAATATTTAAAATTGCGGACTTCGGCATGCGCATAGACCGAGTCCCGGCTTATCGGTCTGCGCATGCTCAGGGCAGCCGGCCGTCCCCATAGGGGGACACAAGGAGCGTCTGTGCACTTTACAGTGCACAGACCCGCCAGGATTATGGGACGCATCCGGACTGCAAGAGGAGCAGCAGGGACTCGGGACAGTGCCTCAGGGATCTCGTCGGCGTCGGGAAGGAGCATGTGGATCTCGCGGGTCTTCAGTATTGCGCGGGAAGGATGTATGGATTGTACGGACGTTAACTCTGGATGTATTCATTCAGGATTCAGGTAAGGTGCCTTTCAATTTACAATGTTTATTTTTCTTTGTGTATGGTGCTTGTGCTTTACTGGAGTTTGTGTATGGTGCTTGTGCTTTACTGGAGTTTGTGTATGGTGCTTTACTGGAGTTTGTGTATGGTGCTTGTGCTTTACTGGTGTGTGTGTGTGTGTGTGTGTGTGTGTGTGTGTGTGTGTGTGTGTGTGTGTGAAAATGCCCCAGGTGCTTATGGTGGTGTGGTAGGGAATGCCTCAGGCTTGAACCCTGTACCCTGTATGCAGGTGTTAAAGACTTGAGTTCCCTACCCACCACCATTTGTAAAAAAATTTCAGATTTTTACCTCATATTTGATCTGATCTGTTCCTCATAATATCTGTGGTTTGTAAATGTTGTAATGCTTGATATTTGATGGTGTAGTAGTAGCATTGTTGCCTCACAGCTGCAGGTTCTTGGGTTTGATTCTTGGCTGGGGTTCCTTCTTTGTGGGGTCTGTATCTTCTCCCTGTGTTTGTGTGGGTTTGCTTTTGTGCCCTCCCATGTTACAAAGACATGTCTGCATTATTTCTTCCTGGGCCTCCGCTGAAAATTTGTTTATTTGTTCCAAGTCAGACTGTCCTGATTAAAAATGTTAAATAAAATTGATAGGCATTTGAATTTCAGACTTAAGGGTTTCTGAATGTTTAATTCCCTCGTATTTGATGGTGCAGTGGTAGTATTGTTGCCTCACAGCTATAGGTTTTCTGGTTTGATTCTTGGTTGGGGTGGCTTCTGTGTGGAGTCTGCATCTCCTGCCTGTGTTTGTGTGGATTTGCTCTGGTGCCCTGCCATTTTACAAAGATGTGTCTGCAGTTTTAATCCCTGCGTCTCTGCTGAAAATTGTTTTTGTTCTGTCCAGTAAATTTGACAGGCATTTGAATTTCAGACTTCAGGTTTCTGAATGTTTAATTCCTTGCAGATTTGATGGTGCAGTGGTAGTATTGTTGCCTCACAGCTATAGGTTTTCTGGTTTGATTCTTGGTTGGGGTGGCTTCTGTGTGGAGTCTGCATCTCCTGCCTGTGTTTGTGTGGATTTGCTCTGGTGCCCAGCCATTTTACAAAGATGTGTCTGCAGTTTTAATCCCTCGTCTCTGCTGAAAATTGTTTTGTTCTGTCCGCAGTAAATTTGACAGGCATTTGAATTTCAGACTTCAGGTTTCTGAATGTTTAATTCCTTGCAGATTTGATGGTGCAGTGGTAGTATTGTTGCCTCACAGCTATAGGTTTTCTGGTTTGATTCTTGGTTGGGGTGGCTTCTGTGTGGAGTCTGCATCTCCTGCCTGTGTTTGTGTGGATTTGCTCTGGTGCCCTGCCATTTTACAAAGATGTGTCTGCAGTTTTAATCCCTGCGTCTCTGCTGAAAATTGGTTTTGTTCTGTCCGCAGTAAATTTGACAGGCATTTGAATTTCAGACTTCAGGTTTCTGAATGTTTAATTCCTTGCAGATTTGATGGTGCAGTGGTAGTATTGTTGCCTCACAGCTATAGGTTTTCTGGTTTGATTCTTGGTTGGGGTGGCTTCTGTGTGGAGTCTGCATCTCCTCCATGTGTTTGTGTGGATTTGCTCTGGTGCCCTGCCATTTTACAAAGACGTGTCTGCAGTTTTAATCCCTGCTGAAAATTGGTTTTGTTCTGTCCGCAGTAAAATTGACAGGCATTTGAATTTCAGACTTCAGGTTTCTGAATGTTTAATTCCTTGCATAATTGATGGTGCGGTGGTAGTATTGTTGCCTCACAGCTATAGGTTTTCTGGTTTGATTCTTGGTTGGGGTGGCTTCTGTTTGGAGTCTGCATCTCCTGCCTGTGTTTGTGTGGATTTGCTCTGGTGCCCTGCCATTTTACAAAGATGTGTCTGCAGTTTTAATCCCTGCGTCTCTGCTGAAAATTGTTTTTGTTCTGTCCGCAGTAAAATTGACAGGCATTTGAATTTCAGACTTCAGGTTTCTGAATGTTTAATTCCTTGTATAATTGATGGTGCAGTGATAGTATTGTTACCTCACAACTATAGGTTTTCTGGTTTGATTCTTGGTTGGGGTGGCTTCTGTCTGCATCTCCTCCCTGTATTTGTGTGGATTTGCTCTGGTGCCCTGCCATTTTGCAAAGACGTGTCTGCAGTATTAATCCCTGCATCTCTGCTGAAAATTGTTTTTGTTCTGTCCGCAGTAAAATTGACAGGCATTTGAATTTCAGACTTCAGGTTTCTGAATGTTTGATTCCTTGCAGATTTGATGGTGCAGTGGTAGTATTGTTGCCTCACAGCTATAGGTTTTCTGGTTTGATTCTTGGTTGGGGTGGCTTCTGTGTGGAGTCTGCATCTCCTCCATGTGTTTGTGTGGATTTGCTCTGGTGCCCTGCCATTTTACAAAGACGTGTCTGCAGTTTTAATCCCTGCTGAAAATTGGTTTTGTTCTGTCCGCAGTAAAATTGACAGGCATTTGAATTTCAGACTTCAGGTTTCTGAATGTTTAATTCCTTGCATAATTGATGGTGCGGTGGTAGTATTGTTGCCTCACAGCTATAGGTTTTCTGGTTTGATTCTTGGTTGGGGTGGCTTCTGTTTGGAGTCTGCATCTCCTGCCTGTGTTTGTGTGGATTTGCTCTGATGCCCTGCCATTTTACAAAGACGTGTCTGCAGTATTAATCCCTCGTCTCTGCTGAAAATCGCTTTTGTTCTGTCCGCAGTAGAATTGACCGGCATTTGAATTTCAAACTTCATGTTCTTCAGAATACATAGTAGCACAACCTTTTTTTCTAGCAATTTTCTAAGTTTATAAGATGAATATTTTAAATTTGTCCCTATTTTTGGGACTGTATTCCCCCATTATTGGCTTCGTCCAGGTTTTTGTGCTAAGGTTGACAGCTATGGCAAGAACTGAATTCACTGAATATGGACTGTAGAATTGTGCATATTTACTGATAAAGGTGCACTGTAGAATTGTGCATATTTACTGATAATGGTGGACTGTAGAATTGTGCATATTTACTAATAATGGTGGACTGTGGAATTGTGCATATTTACTAATAATGGTGGACTGTAGAATTGTGTATATTTACTAATAATGGTGGACTGTGGAAGTCTGAGTAGACTTTTTATGATAAATGTTCTCAACTGGGCAGTTTTGCCATTATGGGTGCATATGTTTTGTTTCATTGCTTACTGGAAAAATGTTCAAAACAAATTTAAAACACCCTCTAACAAGTGTACTGTATTGTACAAGGAATATAATTTTTAGTACAATGAGGAAGGTGTATCAAAGAGCACATGTATGTTTCATATGCAAGGGGCCTATGATTCGAAAACAGCCCAAAATTAATCTTTATCTGCCACTGGCAAAATGTATTTTCTTTGAATGTGGGTTTCAATGAATGTGAGTTTCAAGGGCAGAGAAGTTTTAATGCTAAGTTTTCATTGTGAGACTGCATTGCTTTGTTTAACAGATTACTTAATGTTTGTGCTGTAAAATACAAAATAAAACTTTCAAATGAAGTCCAATCATTGAAGTAAAGCAGTATGCACATTAGTGTTTATGGTAAATGGAGTGAAATAGCCAAGTAATGGTTAATTGGAATGGCTGCAGAGGCTCCAGTTCAACCATTATTTTGTCAGGGGAAGGGCAGCAAACTCAGACAGGCCCAGCTGAACTATACCTCCCAACTGTCCAGATTTTCAAAGAATGAATAGATTTTTGCTTCTTATTTTTGGTTTGTTGTTCATAAAATTTGTAGTTTTAATTCCTAAATGATTTGCCAGAAGTCACTAAATAATAAGTTTCAGACTTCATAACCTTCATAAAAATGCATGTTAAAGTAAGAGCCGTTCTATCAACTGTCTCAATTTATACAAGAGCAATTTTAGTACTGTTTATATGTGCCCCAATATATTTGGCCTTGTTCAGATTTACTGCATTAACAGGTTGAGAGGTACATGCAAATAAATTGCTTTATAGAATTAGGCATAGCCAACCTCTCAACTGTCCCCAATTTTTGGCTCAAAATGTTGCTCTTCCCCTAATAATCCCTCCATAAAATAGCAATTTTGGAAGAAAACATGGAGGGTTTACAATTAAGAAATAACTGTAATAATCAAAGTTATAGATTACTTGAAATGCATGTAGATTCTTTTATTTTGTCAGCTGCTCAAGGTAGCAGTACTAATATTAAAGTGTCCCTTCTTTGACAGGTAGAAGCTGTATTGTGTGTCTATTTTATATTTTTGCATCACATTTTTGGTCCATTTTTCATAAAATTGTGTTTTTGGCAAATTAGTGACAAATCACTAAAGACTGAAGTTAGAAAATGACAGACATTTGAGTTTCAGATTTTATACCCTTCAGAAAATTCATACTAATGCAAGACCTATTCTATTATCTTTCTAAGTTTATTAGAGCAATATTTAAAAATTGTCCTTCTTGTTGTGCCTTTGTCCCACTTCTGTGTATGGCTTTGTCCAGATTTCTTGCTCTTGAAGTTGAGAGGTATGACAAATGTGTCAGGGCCATCACAGTCAGCCAGAGAGATTTCAAATTGTGACATGCTTGTTGCACCCCACTCCCCATGTAGTGACTCTGGATGTGTCCAAGCAAGGCAAGGAGTAGTTGTATCTACCTTGGATGGGGAGGACACACTGCATAAGTACTACAGTGGCTTTTCATCTGTCCTTGATTTTGCAGAATGGTCTGGTTTCTGTCATATTTTTGTACTGTTGATTTATGCTTATTACTCAAAGTGCCTGTTGCTCTGTGTTTAAGTAGCAATGCTTTAATGACCATAAGGTAAGCTTGTCTGACATCGTAAGATGCAAGTAAGCTTTAATAAGCATACTGTTAAAGAATTGCCAACATTGAAAGCCTTTCTGTTGTTGCCATGCAGAGAATACTTGACTAGATAATGTATAAGCCTTGGGTATTAAAGGACAGGATTCCATTATTTTAAAAGCTCATTACACTTGTTGGAGACTTCCAGTCATCTCTACAGGCTTTACCCGTAAACTAAACAGAATGCCAATCATGTGTGGTCCATAACCTGTACAGTAATCCTTTAAGCAATGTATCTTGAGCTTGTTTCTTGTTTGCTTTTCATTTTTACTTTTATCATGTTTTCCCCATGAAACGTTGTCAGGCAGCAGGTCTTTTTGGATAAGAAACATTTTTACAAGTGGGGCATCACATAGATTTCTACTTTCAGCATGTTGCTTGGTACTTTAATAAAGCTGAATATATTATAATTAGAACTGCAGTGCAAGGAGAAGTAGTTTGAGTTGAGTGCTTCTGGTTTTTCTTATACTTGATTTTGACTGGCATTCCAGTAATGTATTTAAAAAGTAATTTATTTTTCATGCCTCACAACCTTTTGTTTCCATCTAGATATTAAGTAAGCTGTCATGCAGCCAATGCATTGAAATATTTTTATTCTTCTACACTTATTTTTGTCTTGATTGGACTTTCATAATGATGGTTTGCCACCCAGGGCAGCGTATTTAATTAAAGTTAGTTTTTTTGTGGTTTTGTGCATAGCTCCTCCCCTTTGTGGTTGACCACACCCCTTCCCTTTGACCCCGCCCATTCAGCGTCTCCTGCAGCCCCCCTGTGATTTGAAGTCACCAGCCGCCACTGCCTGTGGGACACCACTTGTAACCGGCTTGGAGTTTGACATGGCTCCAGCAACTCTAACCCTGTGGGTTCTGTCCTTTAGCCAGTTTGCAACCCATCTTGTGACATATGGGTTTACATTTAAGCTGGTAAGTTTCTCTATGATACCCGAGTGGGGTATTGTGTTGAAAGCTTTTGCAAGGTCAAGGTAGGCTGTATGGACTGCCTTTCCCTCATCAATGGCCTTGGTAACTGTTTCGAAGAAGTCGACCAAGTTCAAAAGGCAAGATCTGCCCTTGACAAAGCCAAACTGGGTTGGGTCCAAGGTCTGCAAGTCCCCTATGTCCTTGTTTATGAGTTCCATTATGATCCTCTCCATAGCTTTGCAGACCAGGCTTGTTAAGCTTATGGGGCGGTAATTACCAGGGTCCATAGAGGCACCGCCTTTGTGGAGTGGGACCACAGTTGCCATACGCCACTCCTTGGGTACATATCCTGTGGTAAGGCTAAGATTAAACAGCTGCCTTATGTGCGGGTTTAGTTCTTCATTGAGTTCATGTAGCACACAGCCGGGGACACCATCCGGTCCCATTGATGCTGTGTTTTTAGCTTTAGAGAGAGCAGCTTTCACCTGCGCATTTGAGATGTCTGGGAGGCTACACTCTGTTGGGATAGTTATCTCTCCTTTTGCGGCGGGGGCCTGAAGTTTGCGCTGAACCTGTCTGCCAGTATGTTGGCAATGTCTGTGGGTTCAGTGATTTTTGTATCATTTTGGACTAATTCTGAGCATATCTGGGATTTTCCACCCAGGTTTCTGACATAGCTGAAGAAGGCCTTATGATTGTCTTTTGAATCTATGGCAATTTTTTTCTCAAAGTTGGCCTTGGATGATTTTATGAGGGATCGTAGTTTCTTGCTAGTACTGATCAAAGATGCCTTCCCTTTTTGGGATTTTGCTCTATCATGTAATAGCTTTCTCCTCTTATTGTAAAGTTTGTTTATGGCTGGGGTCCACCAGACTGGACGTTTGCCCTTGGTGGAAAGAGTCTTGGTTTTATTTGGGATTGCCTGATCCATGCAGTCCTGAAGGTGTTCATAGAAGGCATTTGTAAGGGCTTCCGCAGCTTGGGTTGTGGTTTCCATTGGCTCGGGGGCCTTGAAGGTACCACACCTGTCTTGAGTAGTGTGAAGTTTGCTTTATAGAAGTTCTTCACTGTGGTCTTTTTTGTTTGGGGTGGGGGCGGGATGTGGATTTCTAGTGAGATTAGTTTATGATCTGATCTCACCAAAGAGGATATACTTCGGTGTGGAGCATTTTGTCCCCATGTTTGTGATGATGAGATCTAGTATATTTTCTCCTCTTGTGGGGACGGTGACTAGTTGTTCCATGGCATTTGAATTTATGAACTCCAGGAACCTTTGGGCTAGAAAGTTGGGGCTTGAGTAATGTTCCCAGTCTATATTCGGGAGTTGAAGTCACCCAATATGATGGTGTTTGGTGATACATTTATACCCTCCAGTGTCTTCAGGAAGGCTGTGTGGGTTTCCTGAGTTTGAGAGGGAGGCCTGTAGCATGCTACAAATTGTAGAGCAGTTTTGCCTATGGTTAATTGCACCTGGATGGTTTCCGATGCTTGATGTAGCCACCAACCTGGAGGTGTGGGTATCCTTGATGAATATGGATACACCCTCCTTTTGTGGTATGGTCCGGGTTTTGGGGCGGAGCATGATATGAGGTAAAACCTGATAGTGCCGGGGTGCTCTCAGGAGCCTTGAACCAGGTTTCAGTCACAGCACAGACATCGATGTTCTCTATACTGAGAAGGGCCTCGAGTGCGTGCATTTTGAGATTTAGACTTCTGGCATTGAGCAGCATTACCCTTAGTTTCTTCACGTTTTTGTTTTCTAGGGTGGTAGGTTTAGAATTTGAGCCTTGCCTAAAAAAGGCACTATGGGGGTGGCAAGAGCCTTAGCCAATATCCGGAATCCCAGGGGTGACAGGTGCAAGCCGTCCCTTGCGAAGCAGCGTGGCTTGTCAAGCATGTCATCCCAAGCAGACAGACACTGGATCCCCTTTGAATGACACCAGAAATTAAGCCAATTGTTAAAGCTGATCATCTTGTCACTATATTGTGGCATCATTCGTGGCGAAGGAAGGATACTGCTCAGGGTCAGGGTCATACCTGCCTGGGTTACATAATCAGAGAGCTCCTCTATGTCTCTTTTCATGTAGTCCAGGGAGGTACGTCTCAGGTCGTTCACACCAGCATGGACAATGACTGTGTCATACTTGTACTTGCCGTGGAGTGACCTGAGTGCTTGTGTTATGTGGCGGATTCTAGCGCCCGATAGGCAGCTTACCGTGACCTTCTCCTTGTTCAGCCTGGTGAGTGGGACGTCAGTGTGTCTGACTATGGAGTCACCTATGACAAGTATGTTTGGTGTTGTATTTGGCCTTAAGGGCAGTGACTGCTTTGCACACTGATTTTGTTTTTTTATGTGCTGTTTGTGTGGTGTCTTGAGTTTGCAGTTGCTTGGGTGTCTGCTTTGGAGGCCTTTGCTGTTTAGGTAAATTTTTACTCAGAGCCTCTGAGTATGTCTTAGTGTGTTTATGTTATGTGAGACTTGTATTGTGGTGTGTGTAGTTGCCTTCTCCTCCTGCCTGGTCGTGCCAGTCCTAAGTTGAGAGAGCTCATCCTCCAGTCTGGCTAAATAGCTGCATCTCTCGCAAGTGTTAGTGTTATGTGGGAGGAGGAGAGGGTTGCCCGTGTACATGAGGCAATTGTAACATTGCCTCAGAATTCCCAGATTCACCAACTGGGCAGGAGAGGACGCCAGCATCTGACCCTTCGACATGCTAGAAAGAATTATGAGTTGGTATGAGACAGAAAAGTAGAGGGCTTAGCAGGGAAGTGGGCACTCCTGGGGGGTTTTGCAAGTGAGGGATTTGTATAATATAGGAGTGCTTGACCTGCAAAGAAAATGCTTATAAGACAAGGGATATGCTTTTAAGACAAGTGCTGAGCTTTTTGAGAAGAAAAAGCAATTAGGAACAAGTGCTGCGCTAGTTTGTTTAGCAGATGACTTGGTGTTTGTGTTGTAAAATGCAAAATAAAACTTTCAAATTAAGTCCAAATCATCATAGAAGTAAATCAGTATGCACATTAGTGTTTATGGTAATTGGAGTGAAATAGCCAAGTAATGAGATCATTGGAATGGCTGCAGGGGGAGGCTCCATTTGACCATGATTTTGTGAGGGGGAAGGGCGGCAAACTTAGACAGCCCCAGCTGAACTATACCTCCCAACTGTCCAGATTTTTAAAGAATGAATAGATTTTTGCTTCTCATTTTTGGTTTGTTCCTCATAAAATTTGTGGCAAATCATTTAGGAATTAAGTCACTAAATGACACACTGAGTTTCAGACTTCATAACCAATGCATGCTAAAGTAAGACTTGTTCTATCAACTGTCTCAGTTTATACAAGAGCAATTTTTAGTACTGTTTATATGTTCCCCCAATATATTTGGCCTTGTCCAGATTTACTGCATTAACAGGTTGAAAGGTACATACATGCAAATTGCTTTATAGAATTAGACATAGCCAAACCTCTTAACTGTCCCTGATTTTGGCTCAAAATGTTGCTCTTCCCCTAATAATCCCTCCACAAAATAACAATTTTGGAAGAAAACTTGGAGGATTTACAATTAAGAAATAACTGTAATCATAGTTTTAGATTACTTTTTATTTTAGAAATGCATGTAGATTCTTTTATTTTGTCAGCTGCTCAAGTTAGCAGTACTAATATTTAAAGTGTCCCTTCTTTGACAGGTTCCCAGCTGTATTTTGTGGCTATTTTATATTTTTACATCACATTTTTGGTCCATTGTTCATAAAATTGTGTTTTTTTGGAAAATTAGTGACAAATCATTAAAGACTGAAGTTAGAAAATGACAGACATTTGAGTTTCAGATTTCATACCATTCAGAAAATTCATACTAATGCAAGACCTATTCTATTATCTTTCTAAGTTTATAAGAGCAATATTTTTAAAAATTACCCTTGTGTTTGGGCCTTTGTCCCACTGCTTTGTATGGCTTTATCCAGATTTCTTGCTCTGAGGTTGAGAGGTATGACAAATGTGTTAGGGTCATCACAGTCAGCCAGAGACATTTCAAATTGTGACATACTTGTTGCACCCCACTCCCCCATATAGTGATTCTGGATGTGTCGAAGCAAGGCAAGGAGTACTTATGCAGTGTAAATGTGCAGGGTATCCCCCCATCCAAGGTAGACACAAGTAGCTTTTCATCTGTCCTTGATTTTTGCAGAATGTTCTGGTTTCTGTCATATTTTTTGTACTGTTGATTTATGCTTATTACTCAGTGCCTGTTGCTCTGTGTTTAAGTAGCAATACTTTAATGACCATCAGTTGAACTTGGCTGAGATTGTAAGATGCAAGCAAGCTTTAATAAGCATACTGTTAAAGAATTGCCAACATTGAAAGCCTTTCTGTTGTTGCCATGTAGAGAATACTTAACTAGATAATGTATAAGCCTTGGGTATTGAAATGCATATGACAGTATTTGTAATAAAGGACAGGATTACATTATTTTAAAAAGCTCATTACATTTGGAGACTTCCAGTCATCTCTGCAGGCTTTACCCGTAAACTAAACAGAATGCCAATCGTGTGGTCCATAACCTGTACAGTAATCCTTTTAAGCAGTGTATCTTGAGCTTATTTCTTGTTTGCTTTTCATTTTTTACTTTGATCATGTTTTCCCCATGAAACAAGTAGATAGTTGTCAGGCAGCAGGTCTTTTTTTGGCTAAGGAACATTTTTACAAGTGGGGGCATCAGAGATTTCTACTTTCAGCATGTTACTTGGTACCTTTAATAAAGCCGAATATAAATTATAATTAGAACTGCAGTGCAAGAAGTGGTTTGAGTTGAGTGCTGCTTGTTTTTCTTATACTTGATTTTGACTGGTATTCCATTAATGTATTTAAAAAAGTAATTTTATTTTTTCATGCCTCACAACCTTTTTGTTTCCATCTAGATATTAAGTAAGCTGTCATGCATCCAATGCATTGAAATATTTTTATTCTTCTACACTTCATTTTGTCTTGATTGGACTCTCATAATGATGGTTTGGCACCCACGGCAGTGTATTTAGTTAGTTTTTTTGTGGTTTTGAGCATAGCCCCCCCCCTTTCTAGTTGGCCACACCCCTTTCCATTGACCCCACCCATTCAGCTTTCTCCTGCAGCCCCCCTATGATTTGAAGTCACCAGCCGCCACTGTTGTTAAGTTCGGAGACGACGTTATTTTTTCGAAGGAGGATACATCTTTTAAGCAGCATTATGTGGATATTCCAACTGGATCAGTTATTTTGGCATTCTAGTAAGTGCAGACTTTGTTTTGCTTAAAAGCTCATTCCTGGCTTATTTTAGACTGTGAACGTATGCTTAACGATCCTGCCGACTTTCACCATAATTGATGTTTTATGCCTGGCTGGCAGTAAATACTCTTTAGCAGAGAAGGTTGTAGTTCTGTACGGGGTAGCACATGCACATCGGACTCTCTGTATTAGCAATTTTTTTTCTGTCCTTTTTTCCGTTAGGTATACATGTGGTGCGAAAAGGAGATGGCAACGGAAGTACATACGGTTGATTTATTAAGTAATAGATCAGATATGTTATTCTACTGCTATTTTTAAATATTTGACAGGTAGTGTTATTATGTTTTAAAAAATCTTTTTCACTACATGCTATTAATTTTTTTAATAAGTTTATATTGAAGAAATTAAGAATACATATTCACATTGATCGAGTATGTACCTGTATTTTGCATTTAATAACACATCTAAAAGCCAAATATGACTAGGATTAGTTAGATTAATTAGACCGAATACTGATGACATCCTAGATAGTCAGATAGAGGACTTAATTTTAGACCTTAAGGATAGGTATGATTAAATTCATTTAAAGAAAAACTGCTGTTTTCTGTTTTTTTTTTACTTTTGGAATACTGGTTCTCTGCTGCTTGCTTTTTTGCAGTTGTAATTTCCGTTTTGCCATTACCAACATTTATTTAAAGGGCAGCTTTCATTTTCTGTTTCTTAAAGTGGAAGAGTGTTAAATCACTGTAGATTATATCCATTAAGAATTTCAGAAAATGCACATTCTAGGAAAACCTGTTGTTCTATAAAGTTTTAGGTACAATCTGCATTTCACAATTCTGCCTGTTTTTGTGCAGACTAACAGTTCACTTAGTATAAGCTATAGAGCAAACAGATTGCTTTGTGCTACATCCATGTGCTCTTCTACTGCTGATTAACTTTTTCATTTGTCCAGAATTCTGAAAAGCATGTCGAGACAAAACTTGCTGTTTTATCAATATTTTGACTGAAGTATTATGTAAAATGTTGCCTGATCTTGGAACAGAATTCCAATTCATGTTAGGCAGAGCACCTCACTGAATCTCTTCAAGAAGAATCTTGATGAGTGGATGGGGGATCGTAGGTTTGTCCCGGGGATTACTTCCGTGTCACTATTAGACAGAGGCACAGCAAACTAAACCTTAAAAAGGGCACAGTATACTCAAATGAATGGATGGCGTAAGCCAAACAAAATCGGGCTAGGCTTATAATTGCCCCAGGGCAGATAGCCTAGTATGAACCTATGAACAGTAGTATACAGCAGTCATTTCATTCTCCATATCTTGTAAACCATGTGCAATTGTTCTGCCAAGCTGCTCTATCAATCGTTAGGTGAATTTAGGTTACTGAAACAAAGGAAGGTATGAAGTTAACTCAAGGCATGTGATATGTGGGGACTGCAGCAGCAGAGGGTGTGTTAAGGAGGCACAATATACAAATGATGTTATTTGTCTGTAACATGTACAGTTTAGTTTGCACAGAACGTAGAGGTGACAATGTTAATAGAACTGATTTATAATTAGGATTTGTGCACTATAAGAATGTGGCTGTTTTTTTATTTTTGTGAAAAAATATTGAAGTTTAAAGTTCAGACAACTAGTGACTTATTTAGGCTTAGGGCATAGTAGAACATATTTATTGCTTGAAATGTCTGGTACTAGCTGGACACGCCTTTTGTTTTTAGGCGGGTATATTTGAAAGTACTGAAGGCTTACATTTTTATTTGATTTTATCTACCTTACTTTAAACCTTACTTTGATACTACCTGAATTACGTAGTTATGAAGCAATCATTCATTGACTGTTTTCATTCTGTGGGACCGTGTATATTTATGTACATTTATTTTTTTGTCTTGTTCTTAACAGTTGCATGCATATCATTTATGTAATTCATACTTGAAGAATCATTGAAACTGGAGTCAAATTCCTTGTATGCATGCATACTTGTCCAATAAATGTGATTCTGATTTCTGATGAGGACCAAGAACACTGAAGTGGCTTTATTTAGAGGAATTTTAGTCTTTATAGTGAGTTATCACACTGGATACAAGCGTAAGGGCTTAGCTTTAGGACAGAAGAAAAGGTTAAGCAATAGAACCTCTTACAGTGTGTTCATTACATTAAACCGTCTTACTTTGCGTCATATTTTGCTTTGTTGTTTTATTTTTGTGTATATCACTGAGGGTTATAATCATTGATGCTACACTTTCATACTTATTGTTGGAAAATTGAATGTTGGTGTGAAATTTGTCAATGAACGTTTAATAAAATACATGGTAAATACTGATCATGTTAATTAAGCCCAAGGACATGCCTGTCATGCATTCACTGTGGTTCATTTCTTTAAATAATATCCATGGCAAACAATACTGAATCATACTAATTCAACCGAACAACTTTTATAAGCATCAGCTAACACATTTTTATCATGCTAAAAGCTTTGTAGTTGAACTTAAGTAGTCCCCATTTGGCCCATTTTTTTTCTTCACAATCAAAAGTGTTCAAAGTATTTGAGGTGGAAGGTTGAGAGTTATGCAACTAATACTTTTGATCTTTTTAGCAGGTTCATATGTGTGTACTAGGCTAATGGCCCTGGAGCCTTTACAAGCCTAGCTCATACAACCCTGGTACTGTTCCGCCTGACGTTAGTTCCCAGTGCCTCTATCAAGTACAGCCACTGGGGTGATACCCGGGTTGAACTTTCGATTACCCTTCCACTCATCAAGTTTTCTCTTGAACAGGGACAGCGAGGTGCTCTGCTTGACATGTATGGGAAGTCTATTCCAGAGCATGGACAGTCTCTGAGTGATGAACCTGTCCCTCCAGCATGTTCTGTTGATTGTGATAATGAGGTTCAGGTCTCTGTAGCGTGTGGTGTGGAGGGTTTGTGATTTCTTTATATGTAGCATTTCTAACAGAGCTGGGTCAGACATGGCTTTGTAAGGCAGGCAAAGATCGCCTCTAATTAGGCGATATGAGACAGAGAACAGCTGGAGTCTTTTGAGTCTGTCTGTGAAGGACATATTTATTGCCTAGGATCCTCTTTGTGAGGTACTTTTGTGGCCTCTCCAGCTCTTGCAGGTGTCTAGCGAGGTACGTGCTAAATGAGGCGTTATGCTCAATGATTGGTCTAATGAGTGAAGAGTAGAGAGAGATGATGACCTCTTTTTTTCCTGGATAAAAAACCCTTGGTAATGAGATGTGCGACATAGAAGGACTTTCTGACCACAGTGGCAATGTGGTGGTCGAAGGAGAGGTTGCTGTCAACCTGCATCCCCAGATCTATTATAACACCTTCAGTGTTCAATGGGCTCCCATCGATGTGGTAATTAGTGATAACTGAGTTTTTACCAAAGGAGATGACACATTTTTTGGCATTAAGCTTAAGGCCATGGTTTTGACACCAGTCATTGGTCTCAGTGAGACCTTTCTGTAGGATGTCTGCATCATTTGAGTTAATAATGGCTCCCAGCTTGCAGTCATCTGTGAACTTGGTCAGACAGAGTACCTTTGTGTTGGCCTGGACTTCTGAGAATTGGATGCCAAACAAGAGAGGACCCAGGACCGATCCCTGTGGGACTCCACTCATGACTGGTTGGCAGTCTGACTTGGAGTCTACTACTTCCACACTGTGTGTTCCATCTGTGAGCAAGTTTGCAACCTACCTAGTGATATAGGGGTTGCTGCCTAGTTTGATGAGTTTATCAATAATTCCAGAGTGAGGAATGGTATCAAAGGCCTTGGCCAGATCAAGATAGGCTGCTTGCACTGCCTTGCCTTCATCCACAGCCTTGGTGACTCACTCAAAGAAGTCAACCAGGCTTAGTAGGCATGATATCCCTTTCACAAAACCAAATTGTGTGGGGTCTAGAGTTTGGAGATTCCTATATCTTTGTTAATCAGGTCCATGATGATGCGCTCCACAGCTTTACATAATCAGACTCATCAGGTTAATGGGGAGATAATTCCCAGGGTCTGTAGTTGCTTCCCCTTTATGGAGAGGGATGATGGTAGCAGTGCACCATTTGGTAGGGACAAAGCCTGAGGTGAAGCTGTGACTGAAAAGGGCACACAGATGTGGTGCCAGTTCACTTTGTAGATCATGTAGAAGACAGCCAAGGATATTATCAGGTCCCATGAAAGCTGTATTCTTGGCCTTGGACAATGCAGCTTTAACCTGTGCTGCAGTAATGCTAGGTGCCTGGCATTCTTCTGGTATTGTGACAGGTGCTTTAGGGGGGGAGAGAGGTGTAAAGTTCACACTGAATTTGTCGGCCAGTATGTTGGCAATATCTGTTGGCTCAGTACACGATGTACCATTGTGCAGTAACTCAGAGCAAATATGGTTATTGCCGTGGAGGTTCTTGATATAACTATAGAAGGCTTTGTAGTTGTTTTTAGTGTCTGCTGCAATTCTGCGTTCATAGCTGGCTGTAGAGGATTTGATGAGGGATATCACTTTTTTGTTGAGGCTAATAAGGGAGTTTTTCCAGTCTTGGGACTTCACCTTTTCCTGCAACAGTTTCTTCCTTCTGTTGCAGGGTTTATTAATGGCAGGAGACCACCAGATTGGCTTCCTTTTTTTGAAGGAGATCGTCTTGGTTCTGTTGGGTATGTCTAGTTCCATGCATTTATGTACATATTTGTACAGTGCATTGGTGCATGATTTGCCAGTCATGCAGCTATTTTCCATTGGCATGGGTGCCGTGAAGTACTTTCAGTTACAGCTTCACCTCGGGCTTTGTCCCTACCAAACAGTGCACTGCTACCATCATCCCTCTCCATAAAGGGGAAGCAACTACAGACCCTGGGAATTAGTGAGAGATGCAACCATATAGCCAAACTGGAGGCTGAGCTCTCTCAACTCAGAACTGGTGTAACCAGTCAGGAGGAGAAGGTAACCTCACACAACACAAATCCAGTCTCACATAGTCCTACCACAACAACAAACCAAGCACATAAACACACAAAAACATACTTGGAGGCTCTAAATAAAAATCTGCCTAAGCAGCAGAGACCTCCAAAGCAGACATCCAAGCAAATGCTACCCCAAAACAAAACACGTGCAACACATAGCTCACAGAGTCAGTGTGCCAAACAGTCACAGCCCTTAAGGCTAAATAACACACCTGATACACTCGTAATAGGTGATTCTATAGTCAGACACAATGACGTCCTGCTCACCAGGCTGAACAAAGAGAAGGTCACAGTCAGCTGCCTGTCGGGCGCTAGGATCAGCCACATAACGCCAGCACTCCGGTCACTCCAAAGCAAGTACAAATATGACTCAGTCATTGTCCATGCTGGTGTGAATGACCTGAGACGTACCTCCCTCGACTACATGAAAAGAGACATAGAGGAGCTCTCTGATCATGTAGCCCAGGCTGGTATGACCCTGACCTTGAGCAGCATCTTACCCTCACCTAGAATGATACCACAGTATAAAGACAAAATGATCGATTTTAACAATTGGCTAAAATTTTGGTGTCATTCAAAGGGGATCCAGTGTCTGTCAGCCTGGGATGACATTGCTTGACAAGTCACGTTGCTTCTCTAGGGACGGCTTGCACCTGTCACCCCCGGGCTTTCGAATATTGGCGAAGGTTCTTGCCATCCCCATAGTGCCTTTTTTAGGCAAGGCTCAAAAGACAAACCCACCTCCATAGACAACACAATGAACAAGAAACTAAGGGTAATGCTGCTAAATGCCAGAAGTCTAAACCTCAAGATGCATGCACTCAAAGCCCTCCTCTGTATGGAGAACATCGATATCTGTGCAGTGACAGAAACCTGGTTCAAGGCTCCAGAGAGCACCCCAACACTACCAGGTTATACCTCATATCATGCTTTTCGGCCCCAAAACCCGGATCGAACCACAAAAGGAGGGAGAGCATCCATATTTATCAATGATACGCACACCTCCAGGTTAGTGGCCTCGCACGAAGCATCGGAGACCATCCATGTGCAACTAACAATGGGCAAAACTGCTTTTCAGTTTGTAGCATGTTACAGACCACTCTCTCAAAATCAGGAATCCCACTTGGTTAGAAGGACCTTCTATATAGCCCACCTTATCATGAAAGGATTCACATCTAGATCAAGGGAGGTCATCGTGCCCCTTTATTCATCCCTCATCAGGCCCATAATAGAATACAATGCCCCATTTGGGATGTACCTTACCAGACACCTGCAGCAACTAGAAAGACCCCAAAAGTACCTCACAAAGAGGATCAAGGGACTCAAACAGATGCCATATGCTGCTCGGTTAAAGAAACTCCAGCTCTACTCAGTTGCATACCACCTACTTTGAGGTGATCTATGCCTGACATATAAAGCTATGTCCAACCCAGAATTAATGGACATGCTCCACCTCAAAAAATCCAAATCCCTTAGAGCCACGCGCTCGAGGGACTTGAACCACAGCACAGAAATAAATAGGACATGCTGGAGGGACAGATTCATAACCCAGAGGCTCCCTTTGCTCTGGAATAGAATCCCAGTCCATGTCAGGCAGAGCACCTCACTGAATCTCTTCAAGAGGAATCTTGATGAGTGGATGGGGGATCGTAGGTTTACCCCGGGGATTACTTCTGTGTCACTACTAGACAGAGGCACAGTAAACTAACCTTAAAAAGGGCACAGTAAACTCAAAATCAAAGGGTGGCGAAAGCCAATCACACTCTGGCTAGGCTTATAAATGCCCCAGGGCAGATAGCCTGGTATGAACATATAAACCTAAGAACCTCTGTTTTTACGAGCCCAAAGTCAGCTTTGGAGAAGTTTTTCAAGGTGGTTACCTTTGCAGGGGGTGTGGGTAAGATGTGGATTTCCATGGTGAATAGTTTATGGTCGGATCTGACCAGGCAGGGATCGACTACCAGGCCAGGGATGTTGCTTCTTTTAGTGGGGGTCAGAATGATCTGCTCCAGGGCATTGGAGTTGATGAATTCAAGTAAGCATTGGGCTAGTGCATTGGTTTCATTTCATTTTTGTGGTGTGTTGTATGTGCTGCAGTTTGACTGTATACCTCTCTACTTTTACGGTTTACTAACTTCTTACTAGGATATTGATCTTGAAGCATCTTTAGAAGCCTAAATAAGTTTTTTCACATGAAGTGTTAATCCTTTTCATAGGGGACAAGGGCACTATTTCAGGAATGAATTTGAGGTTTCTTATCCATTCATCCAGGTTATACTTAATAGAGTAAGTGCTTTGTTTTATGGGGGGTGGAAGATGATTCCATAGAAGTGGAATTCTCCGTTAAACATCATTCTATCTCACTCTAAAGTTTTCTACTTGTGTTGCAGAGGACATTAAGATCTCTTGAGCAGGTGTTTATGCCAGCAGTGGACTTGCATATGTACAGTAGGTCTGAGAGGATAGGATGTGCTGATACTTTGTATCCAAGGCTGTGGTCCCCCCCTCAGCAACCGTAATAATACCGAAAATCATGACCAGTCTTTGAGACAGTTAGTCTGCTTGTGATTTCGATCTTTCATTTTCTTGTTGGGAAAAAGCTGTGGACATTCAAGTTGTGTCAAGTGTTTGAACTTGTCAGAAGGGGCATTATACTCAATTAAATACTTGCCAAATACAGTTGAATCACCACATCTCTAGATCTGTATCCCATGCACTTAGTAATAAGCTATGCAATGAACAAGAACTTAATTACAATAGTGGATCCATGGTGATCAAAAGACAGTTCAGAGTCTACAAAGATTCTGAGATCCCTAACTACTGGATTGGTTTTCAGGAGTGGATTGTCAATGTAATCATTGCAGGGGATCTTGCGCTTATGGAAGGATACTATTATATATTATTTGGCTTTTTATTTATTTATTTTTTTTGTATTCCAAGACTTTGACATCAGTGATTTTTTTTTTAAAGGGCCTCTTGGAGAATTTTGGTGTCCTGTGGAGAGATAATAACTGCACTTAATTTACAGGTTTACAGACATCAACATACTTTGTGAGTCATAAATCCTTCACACTGGAATTGAGCTCAGAGTATTACATACTAAATAGAAGTATCTCATATTGACCCAGTAGTCAGGGAATCAAAGATATGTCATCTAAGTCCAAGGAAGTCATTGCTCCGCTGTATTCAGCATTCATCAGAAGTATAATTGAGTACAATGTCCCTTTCTTATGTACCTAACCAGGCATATCCAACAACAGGAATGTCCACAGAGGTTCCTCACTAATAAAATACAGGGTGTAAGTAAAATGCCCTATGCAGACCTCCTTAAGACCCTATCCCTGTATTCTGTCTCCTACAGGCTTTTTAGGGGAGATCTATTTCTGGCATACAGGACATTGTCAGACCCCAGTCTGATGGACCTCCTGCATATCCACAAAACAAACATCACAAGAATTATCCATTTTAAATACTTAAACCTTGCCTGTGATATAAATGTCTTTGCTTCAACCATACAAGGTACAGGGTTTAATCATGACCTCTGTTGGCTAGGCATGTAATACTCAGTAGAGTAATAACCTAGAATTCACCTATGAAGCTATGAAATGACTCTCCAAAGTATTGCTACCAAATTTCAGTTAATGTTTGCTATCTTTCAACCAGTTGGACTTCTTGCATAGCCACAACATAATCTGCACACGAATTGCCGGAGATATAAATAGGACCTGCTGGTGAGACAGGTCTGTTAACCAGAGACTACCCTGTCTCTGCAACAGTATCCATGTCAAACAGATGGATGTTCTACTTCAAATTCATCCCTGGGTTGGCACCCCTGTCTCTAATTGACACAGGCAATCTATAAAGGGTATATCTGCCAGGCCACGGCATGTAATTATTTCATCTCCCAAGCCATGGCTTACATTTATCAAGGCTATCGGAACTTGCCAGGGATTTGTGATGCATGGCTAGGCTTAATATGGCCATTGTGGTCACAAGCCTAGTAAAAACCTATGAACCTGTGAATGATTGAGATGTACTTGCATATTTCAAAGCACAGTCCATTAGGTGCATATGCTTTATAACTTGCCTGTAACAACTAAATTCACTTCCAAACCTTCTACCAAGGGTAGGCATCACTTTTTTTTTCAAGTAATGAAATCAGTAACCGAATGGATAACTTCATTAAGTACCTAAATGATTAATTAACAATTTAATATATGTATATTTACAAATAGATTATATTTTCTCTCAGTTTAATTTCATGTTTCAACACAGGTAGCCTCACTAATTACATTCCTTATAACTTATGCTTAGGCTATCATGCCTGACTGCATTGATGAATAATTAAATAAATTGCCTAAATCAACATAAAATATAATTGTACTTATTCAATACATCTTGTACTAGTGGCCTCCTTCCTGCATATGCATATTAGATGGAAACTCAGCATACATGAAAATGTTTCATATTTTTATATTTTTCAGGACATGGCATACTTACAAGCATCGAATAATACTGGACATATAGAATGGCCTAAAAAGTGTTGTAGTGGACAACCTAATTTCTAGGAATTTTCTAAAACGTGCTCTTTATCAGTCTGTAAACTTTGCAAGGTCTACTGGAGTCGCCATTTTTTCTCAGTCCACTGTTTTTTCCCCAAGTTGGAAAACCTGATGAATGCATTAATATTGTTTATTGGCAAATGCTTTGCATTCTCATTTTCCTCTTTCCTACATAAAGGCAGAAAGGAGTTTAAAACATATCTGTTTTCTTGGCCAGTTCCCAAATACCTGAAGTCAAATTGAAATTCTACATCATTCCCTGATACGCACAGTGCTATATGTACAAATTGCAGAAGGAGTCATTACTGGGCACAATGTGGCTGAACAAAGAGCACTTCTGGCTGAGATCAAAGACTGAAACATTTATTATTTTCAAGAACTTTAATCAAACAAATGTTTTAGGAATGGTGTCGATCCCAGCCATAGTATTAAGACAATCCAATTTTTTGGAGACAACATGGGCAGAAATGTGAAATGAAGTGAGAGATAAGTACCTTTTAAAAACACACTAAATATTACATGCATATTGCTCTCCTAATAGCCATATCTGATATGGTTTACAATTTACAAAATGTTATATAAGAATTCTTCTTGTTTCATCTTTTCCCAGTTAGGGGTCGCCACAGCGAATCACTTGTCTGCTTATGACTGGCAGTGGAGTTTAACTGTGCCGAGTTGCCATACTTGTGCCCAACCTTCCACAGAAGGCACATACACACACGCACTCACACTTAGGGCCAATTTAGAGTGACCCAAACACCTACAGCATGTCTTTGGGGTGTTGGAGGAAAACGCAGCACCCAGAGAAAAATCAAACGCCCACAGGGAAGACATCCTTACTGTGCACTGAAGGCACCCCAGCTGAGGATCAAACCAGAGAACCTCTTGCTGTGAGGTGGCTGTTGGTGTGTTTAACATGTGCTCAGACTTCCATATTAGTGCATATCTAGGGTTCCATTTTCAGTAGTTGTGCAAGTATTGGACATATTACTGTTGTGCTCACTTTGCGAACTGTTTAAATTCACTACTCTGGCATATAAAGCTTGCGGGGGAGTATGCTTTATGTTTGTGTTTTGGAACACTAAGGCATATCAAAGAACATGGCAGCATAGGGAAATGTTTAATTTGTGCCACTGCATACTTGGCCAGTTACTGTAGGTATCCCCCGGGAAATAGATTTGTTTAGATAGTAGCACATGGTGACACATATTTCTGAACTGATTGCTTGAGTAATAGTTTTCTTTTTTAGTGCCTCTGCATACATTGGCATATTACTCATGGCGTGATTTGGAATAATGATTCAATTCACTGTTATAGCATAAATGCCCAAATAATGGAAAGATCCTTATGCTAAACCGTTCACAGTTGTGCTTGTGTAGGCTCAACATACTCAGGAAGGGGACACTTGGTTAATGTGTCATTACTGTGTTTACAGGTGCTTGGGCATAACTGTGAAGGATCACTTATCAAATATGTTTCATGTTAGCATTTGTGCTTACTTTGACATATTACAGAAGGCATTGGCTAGTCTCACATGCCTCATCATAGGTAAACAAATAAGTAAGTGTTTGATTTGGAAACTGTTGTTTTTTTTTATTCTCCATACTGTGACATATTAATGGTAGGGGTTCATGTGAGTAAATGTTGCACTTTTATGTTTGTGCTTCCTTGCATATATTAAGGACAGGGTCACTTCGATAAATGTTTTATTTGTGTACCTGTGAATACTTGTATATATAATGGTCACCAGTCACAACCAAAGTGACACATAGCTCACAACACCAGTGTGCCACCCAACAGCAAGAAAATTTACCCAACACTTTACTCATAGGTGACTCTATAGTCAGGCACACTGATGTCCCACCCATCAGGCTGAACAAGGGGAAAATTACAGTCCGCTACCTGTCAGGTGGCAGGATCCATCACATAACGCATGCACTCAAGTCACTCCACAACAAGTACAAATACGACTCTGTCATTCTCCATGTTGGAGTCAAAGACTTGAGACTTACCTCCCTGGACTACACGAACAGAGACATGGAAGAGCTCTCTGATCATGTGGCCCAGGCAGGTATGACCCTAGCCCAGAGTAGCATCCTGCCTTCACCCAGAATGATACCACAGTACAAGGACAAAATTATTGACTTCAACAATTGGCTAAGCTTCTGGTGTCATTCAAAGGGGATGCAGTATCTGTCTGACAGCGTTATCCTTTAGCATGGGGGCTTTGAAACTTCCCACCTGGGTCTTAAGTAACGTGATGTTTTCTTTTGAAAAGTTTTCACGGTGGTTTCTTTGACCGGGGGTGGTGGCGGAATGTGGATATCGAGAGGGATTAGTTTATGGTCAGATCTAACCGGCGAGGGGTTGACCTCTGGTTTGGAGCACCGGTCACCCATGTTGGTGATGACCAGGTGCAATATGTTGTCACCTCTGGTGGAGGTGTTGACCAGTTGATCCAAGGCGTTTGAGTTTCTAAATTCTAGGAAATGTTGGGCAAGGGAGTTCGTACTTGAGTAGTTATCCCAGTTAATGTTTGGGTAATTGAAATCACCCAATATTAGGGTGTTTGGTAGGACCTTTATGTTTCCCAGTATTTCCAGGAATGCGGAGTGTGGGTCCTGGGACATGGTGGGTGATCTGTAGCAAGCTACAATTTGAACAGCAGTTTTGCCCGTTGTTATGATGGATGATCTCGGAAGCATCGTGCTGTGCCACTAACCTGGAGGTGTGGCTATCCTTGATGAATATGGATACCCAAGCAGCTTTTGTATTTCGGGCCTATTTTTGTGGCCAGAATGCATGGTATGAGTTGTAGCCTGATAGTGCTGGGGTGCTCTCTGGAGCCTAAAACCAGGTTTCTGTTACTAAACATATATAGATTTTTTCTGCATACTGAGGAGTGCCTCGAGTGCGTGCATTTTGAGGTTTAGACTTGTGGGATTGAGCAGCATTACCCTCAGTGGTTTGTTACTTGTGCTATTTACGGAGGTGGGTTTTTCTTTTGAGCCTTGACTAAAAAGGCACTATGGGAGTGGCAAGAGCCTTGGCCAGTATTCGAAAGCCTAAGGGTGACAGGTGCAAGCCGTCTATAGCAAAGCAATGTGGTTGTTGAGCATGTCACCCCAGGCTGACAGACACTGGATCCCCTTTGAATGACACCAGATACTTAGCCAGTTGTTGAAATTGATCATTTTTTTCTCTATACTGTGGTATCATTCTTGGTGAGGGCAGGATGCTACTCAGGGTCAGGGTCATACCGGCCTGGGCTACGTCATCAGAGATCTTCTCAATGTCTCTTTTCATGCAGTCCAGGGAGGTACGGCTCAGGTCATTCACACCAACATGGACAATGACAGAGTCATATTTCTACTTTTTCTGGAGCGACCTGAGTGCTTGTGTTATGCGGCGGATCCTGGCACCCACCAGGCAACTAACAGTAACCTTCGCCTTTTCAGCATAGTGAGTAGGACGTTAGTGTGCCTGACTATAGAGTCACCTATTACTAGTCTGTTGGGTATGTTATTTTGCCTTAAGGGCTGTGATTGTGTGGCACTCTGGTTTTGTGAACTATATTACATAGTAAATTATAGAAATACACATGGAAAAATATGTTTAATCAAGACAATTACCACAATCACACAATTAGTTTCTCTGTTGCTGTGAATATGGATAAAGAAAAATGCCTATATGCATCATGTATACAAGACTATCAAGTTAATATGTACGGTTAGAGTTATTTATAACAGTAAATATGTACATTTAGCTTCTTTATTTCTGTATAAAGTGTCCCTGTCAAGATGCACTGCTTGGCAGTGGTGGCTGCCCCTGAATTGGCATCATGCACATTACTTACCATTACATTTCTGCCATGTCATTGTACATGCTGATGCAAGTAAAAGCAGTTTATAATGTTGTTAGTCATTTGGGGAAATGTTGCAATTTAGTGCTTGTGCATACCACAACATATTTGAAACATGGTTAATTGTTATGTTTGTACAAATTGCAACATATTATAGAAGGATCCTTCATGAAAATGTGGCATATTTCTCCACTTCCACATCACCCATTCACAACATGATCTTTCCTAAAGGGGCACTGGCTCAGATTTTTTGCTAGACGGGTTTGTTTACATTTTAGTACTTTGGTTCAAAGGTTTATATTTACTTTGTAAGTCACATGATCAGCTAGAGGCAAGGATTTCAAATAGCCTTTTTAGCATACTGCAGGTCAGATTACACAAACTCTCAGTGGGGGGGTTTAGAGGAAATGCTTAGAACTTGCAGCTGCAGTTTGTCCTTTTGTATTTTCCTTCCCCCGCTCATGAGCAATTAGATTAGCTGAATGACTGGATTTTACTCAGATAGAGATGCTATCTTCTTGTCACACATAGACCTGGAGCCTCTTTAGCAATGAAGTGATAGCTGCTTTACTATGTACTTGTTTTTGCAAATAAGTATTCAAGCCTAAGCAATAGTATTTTTCATGCTTGTTGCTACAAATGTTTTTCCCCCCCACTATCAATTATTTTTCATACAGTGTGTTATTAGTGAGTGTGTGTGTGTGTGTGATGATGATGTAGGTGCACTTTTATAGTCATACAGATTTGCCCTCAATTTACAGCACAGCATTGCTTTGGACAGTTGTGCCTTGCAAAGAAACATGTTGACTAACAAATGTCCAAATATTTTAAAACAATAAAATATTTTGCATCTTTTCTCAAAAAAAATGTCATGCAGCTTTCAAACTGAATCTAATCACTGCTCTAAAAGTATTTTCTCATTAGTTGATGCTGTATGTTGTCCTTCAGAAATCACACCATAACTATTTGTCTAATAGCGATTCGATCCTACTGGATTTCTTTTCTCCCTTTTTTTCTCTCATTCATTGTGGAAAAATGTTTTCAACTTTCACATCTTTCCTGCCTGTTTGACTGCAGTACAGTTAATTTACACTGATTAGCATTTGAAAGCTGAAGCAAATGCAGTCTATTCATTTTACCATATACTTTTCAGTACCATGGTAATTACAGGAGTACTTTTACTAAGACAGTAAAAAATAAGTGCCGCAACCAAAATATCATGCCATCGATAACCCTATATTTTGACAAGTTAGAATAGCTACTTTTCTATGTATGTATGTAACACAATCTACATTTATATTCATGCAGTTTGAAAATAACATCCTCTTCGTGTATTACTGACAGACTTGAAATTCTAGGCATTTTTGAATGTCTATAAATTTCAGATATGATACATATCTGATATTGCAGATCGCAGTTTACAGACCTATTAATCACGTCTGTACATCGGCTACATGATAGCATCACATAACACAATGTTTACTACAGACAACTAACAAAACCTAAAAACTTATATAGATGCAGTACTGTCATCTTGGAAGACTTAGCAGGACATGAGTGAACAAGAACATTTACATAAGGCCTGCCAGTACACTTCTGGATGACCCAAACCATACAAACACACCCCAGGCCTGAATGAGAAATATTCTACTGACACAGTGTATCATCTAGACAGCTAGACTGCAGATATCATGCCAGTGACACAACAGTGTTCCCACTCATTGTGTCACCTCTGGTGACTGCTCTCACTGCTGTGACTGCATATCTCATGCCAGTGACAGAACAGTGTTCCCACTCATTATGTCACCTCTGGTGACTGCTCTCACTGCTGTGACTGCATATCTCATGCCAGTGACAGAACAGTGTTCCCACTCATTATGTCACCTCTGGTGATTGCTCTCATTGCTATGCATTGATGATAAGCCCTACAGTGCTATACCCCAAACCTGAATGCATCAAATGAAAACAAGGACATGTTGTCTCAGTCCAAGGATAGGACTGCCATCACCTTGTCAAATGTCCGCAACAGCACACATAAGGTATGGTCAAGTGTGTTGATGTCACATTTTAGGTCTATGCAAATGTCTGACATAATGCTGAGGGTCAGTTAAACATTAAAGGGTAATGTAGCCATAGTGACTTATTATGAAGTACAATAATATTATACCAGGTAGTATAACATTCATACACTGTATACATAGTGTTCTGTCATTTCACTTTCTCAACAATACAAACAGTTCTGCTGTTATCCTACAATGTGGAATTATACTTTTAGTACATATGGGTGCTGACTAGCCTGCATCGCATTACTGTACTGTCCTACTCTGCTATCCACACTCTCATTTGTGTAACTATCTCTAAATGTAATCAATAATGTGTTCTGAGTATATATATATATATATATATATATATATATATATATATATATATATATAGATATATATATATATGTGTGTGTGTGTGTGTGTGTGTGTATACAATGAATAATCAAACAATTTGTGCAAAACACAAAACATCGAACAAACTCAGTGGTAATTATCATTATCACCACCTACATCATCTAAAATAGTAATGGCAAATGTAAAACATGATTAGTGATTCTGTACCTGCATATTTACATATGTATCTCAATATTTAATTCAACATATGTGTATGTGTACATCCATGCATATATTGCAGTCTTTAAGCTTTTTTGCCTGAGTAATGTGCATGCATATGCCTATGTGTATGCATGCACATAGGCAATTTATTCGCATAGGTATACATCTTATAATTAACATAGGTTCATAGGTTCATACTAGGCTATCTGCCCTAGGGCATTTATAAGCCTAGCCAGAATGTGTTTGGCTTTCGCCACCCATTTTAAATTTATTTTGCTATGCCCTTTTTCGAGGTTAGTATACTGTGCCTCTGTCTAACAGTGACAGACAAGTGATACCCGGGGTAAACCTACGATCTCCCATCCACTCATCAAGATTCCTCTTGAAGAGAGTCAATGAGGGACTCTGCCTAACCTGGACTGGGATTTTATTCCAGAGTGAAGGGAGCCTCTGGGTTATGAATCTGTCGCTCCAGCATGTCCTATTTATTTCAGTGCTGAGGTTCAAGTCTCTCGAGCACGTAGCTTGATGGGATTTGGATTTTCTGAGGTACAGCATGTCCATTAATTCCGGGTTGGACATGGCTTTATACGTCAGGCACAGATCGCCTCTGAACAGGCGGTATGCCACTGAGTAGAGCTGGAGTTTCTTTAACTGGGCAGCATATGGCATCTGTTTGAGCCCTTTGATCCTCTTGGTGAGGTACTTTTGGGGTCTTTCCAGTTGCTGCAGGTGTCTGGTAAGGTACAAACCAAAAGGGGCATTGTACTCAATTATGGGCCTGATGAGGGATGAGTAAAGAGGCACGATGACCTCCCCCTGATCTAGATGTGAATCCCTTCATGATTAGGTGGGCTATATAAAATGTTTTTCTAACCACTTTGGCCATGTGGTTGTCGAATGAGAGATTGCTATCAACTTGGGTCCCCAAGTCCCTAATTACTTCTTCTGTACTTAATGGATTACCACCTATGTGGTAATTTGTGGGCACTTTGTTTTTGCCAAAGGGGATGACTATACACTTTTTGGCGTTTAGCTTGAGGCCATGGCTCTGGCACCAGTTGTCATTTTCTATGAGGCCCTTTTGGAGGATGCTTGTGTCGGCTGGAGAGTCGATTATGGCACCCAGTTTGCAGTCATCTGCGAACTTGGTCAGCCACAGTCCTTCCGTGTTGGCCTGTACCTCTGAGAAATATATACCGAACAAGAGAGGTACCAGGACTGAGCCTTGTGGGACACCACTTGTAATTGGTTTGGAGTCTGACATGGCTCCAGCAATTCTAACCATGTGGGTTCTGTCCTTGAGCCAGTTTGCAAACCATCTAGTGACATAGGGGTTTATATTTAAGCTGGTGAGCTTATCTATAATGCCCGAGTGGGGTATTGTATCGAAGGCTTTTGCGAGGTCCAGGTAGGCTGTGTGGACCACCTTCCCCTCGTCAATGGCCCTGGTGACTGTTTCAAAGAAATCAACCAAGTTTAAGAGGCAGGATCTGCCCTTAACAAAGCCAAACTGGGTAGGATCCAGTGTCTGTAGGTCCCCAATATCTTTATTTATGAGGTCCATGATGATCCTTTCCATAGCTTTGCAGACCAAGCTAGTCAGGCTTATGGGGCGATGGTTTCCAGGATCTGTTGAGGCACCACCTTTATGGAGAGGGACCACTGTTGCTGTACGCCACTCTTTGGGCACATATCCTGTAGTAAGGCTGAGATTGAACAGTAGTTTTATGTTTGGGTTTAGCTCTTCTTGGAGTTCATGTAGAACACAGCCCGGGACACCGTCTGGTCCCATTGATGCTGTGTTTTTTGCTTTGGAGAGGGTGGCTCTTACCTGAGCATCTGAGATGTCAGGGGGGCAGCACTTTGCTGGGATAGGTATTTACCCTTTTGGTGGGGTGGGGGGGGGAGAAGTTTGCGCTGAACCTGTCAGCTAGGATGTTGGCAATGTCTGTGGGTTCAGTGCATTTTTTGTCATTTTGGACTAATTCTGAGCATATCTGGTAATTACCACCCAGGTTCCTAACATAACTAAAGAAAGCCTTGTGATTATCCTTAGTGTCCTGTGCAATTTTTCTCTCGAAGCTGGCCTTAGACAATTTTATGAGTGCCCATAGTTTTTTGCTAATACTGATCAGTGATGCCTTCCCTTTTTGGGATTTTGCTCTATCATGTAGTAGCTTCCTCCTTCTATTGTATAGTTTGTTTATGGCTGGGGTCCACCAGACAGGACGTCTGCCTTTGGAGGATTGGGTCTTGGTTTTATTTGGGATCGCATGATCCATGCATTCCTGAAGGTGTTCATAGAATGCGTTTATAAAGGATTCTGCTGTCTGGGCCGTATTTTCCACAGACCCGGGGGCTTTGAAGGATTCCACCTCGGTTTTGAGGAGTGTGAAATTTGCTTTAGAGAAGTTTTTCACTGTGGTTTTCTGGGCAGGGGGTGGGGTCGGGATGTGAATATCCAGTGAGATTAGTTTATGGTCTGATCTTACCAGTGAAGGATACACTTCTGGTCTGGAGCATAGAGTCCCCATGTTGGTGATGATCAGGTCCAGTATGTTTTCCCCTCTTGTGGGACTGGTAACAAGTTGTTCCATAGCATTTGAGTTTATAAATTCTAGAAACCTTTGGGCTAGGGTGTTGGAGCTAGAGTAATGCTCCCAGTCTATGTTTGGGTAGTTGAAGTCGCCCAAAATAATGGTGTTTGGAGAGACCTTCATATTTTCCAGTGTTCTCAGAAAGGCCGAGTGGGGTTCCATACATGGTTGATACTCCATGATCCATTGTCACAAATACCAAAATAAAATATTTTCATGCTCACCCACAAATATGGTACTTATGAAAGTATATGCCAATGACCACACAAATTCACACTCGTGATTATTCTACAAATATCTCTGAACTGAATATGCCCTGCATGCATACCACTCAACTATACATATTTTTGCCTCTTGTTTTTGGTCTGTTTCACAAAATTGTGATTTTCTGGCAAAACATTGAGGACTGTAGTCAGAAAATAATGACAGACACTTGAGTTTCAGACTTTATACCCTGCAGGAGAACCATGCTAATGCAAAACCTGTTATTCTATCAATTTCAGTTTGTAAAAGCAATATTTAAAAAATGTTCCTATTTTTTGGGCCCTTGTCTCTCCATTATTTATGGCTTTGTCCAGATTTCTTGCTCTAAGAGGTTGAGAGGTATGCCTGTATGATAACACTTACTGCAAAGTTTAGCATTACACAGTGTGCAATTTTTAATTTCTGAATACCCGTGTTTTATGTCCTGTAAGAGCAGCAACAATGTACACAGATTACATGGTACCTTTAAGCAAACATTTAATTGTGCATTTTAATAAAAAAGTAAAACAAATAGATTTGTACTGTACTCTCTAAGGTACACTGACACTTAATCTTTGTATGAAATCATTTAATTTATACCCATTATTCAGCTTTGTGCTTGTTTGTTTACCTATTAATTTCAGTTTGGTAACCAAGAAAGTGGATTGGCTGACGGACTCTTTTCAGTCACAACCTGACCTCCATGGTAAAAGGCAGAAACAGAAAATGGAAAATAGAATAAAGTATTATACCACTTTCTGAAAGAATGTCAAACAGTTTGGCAAAATGCAGAAGTGGAATTCAAGCACGATGACAGATAAAGATAAAAAGAAATGAAGTGAGAGCAAACTATAGCTATAACGTTGAAGACCAAACTAATAAAACTGGACAGACAAACAATGTGAGACAAGATCCAAAACATTTTGGAAAAAAATGTATATAAAGACATTGCACATAGTACACAAATGCCACAGATATAGCCAACCTGCTCGCAGAGAGGCTCAGTGAAAACTTCACCCCCCTGTCCCCCATCAGTAAACCAGCACATCCCCAGTACCTGCCCTCTCAAAGGCAAAAAAGTATGTTCTCCATGGGACCTGATAACATACATGGCTGCATCTTGCATGCACTCAGGCATGAGCTTTCAGCTCCATTAGACACCCTATTCAACCAAAGCCTGAGCACCAGCTGAATGGAGGATAGCCACCGTCATCCCTCTACACAAAGGTGTGCTTCCACTGACCCAGGCAGTTATAGGCCCATCAGCCTAACTCGCATGATCTGCAAGGCCATGGAACACATCATCATGGACCTTATAAACAAGGATATTGGCAACTTCCAAAAGCTTGACCACACACAGTTTTATTTTGTCAAAGGGAGATTATGCCTTTTAAACTTGGTCAACTTCTTTGAAACAGTCACCAAAGACATGGATGTGGGGAAGATGGTGCACAGTGCCTACATTGACCTCGCCAAAGCCTTTGACACTATTCCCCACTTGGGCATAATAGATAAACTCTCCCAGCTAGGCATCAACCTGTATGTTACCAGATGGGTAGCTAACTGGCTCACTGATAGTAACCACTCAGTCAAAGTAGGGGAAGCCATCTCTAGTAGACTGGTAACGAGCAGTGTACCCCAAGGATCGGTCTTGGGGCCTCTACTGATTGGGATATACTTTTCTGAGGTGCAAACCAAAACCAGTGGTCTGTGGCTGACCATGTTGGCAGATGACTGCAAGCTTTATGCTGTCTTAAATTCCCCTAGTGATGTGAACATCCTCCAAGAGGGCCTTACCCAAACTAATGACTGCTGTCAGAAGTATGGCCTCAAACTGAATGCCACGGAATGCATCATTATCCTCATTGCAGAAAATATCATCCCTACTAATTATCACATTAATAACAATGTATTAAGCATGCAATCAATTGTGAAGGACTTCTGCACACAGATGGATAGCAACCTGACTTTTGACCATGACAGTGCCTCTGTTGTACGGAATGCTTTCTATATGGCTCACCTCAAAAATAAGGGTGTTTCATCCAGGAACAAGTTGGTCAAAACATCCCTGTACTCCTCCCTTCTCAGACCCATTATTGAGTACAATGCCCCCTTGGGCATGTACCTTGACAAGCACATGCAGCAGTTTGAAAAACAACAGAGGTTCCTGACCAGGAAAATCCAGGGTCTCAAACACCTATCCTATACACATAGGCTAAAACCCCTGTCGCTCTGCTCAGTCTAATACAGACTGCTCAGAGGTGACCTGTGTCTGGCATACAAGGCCATTTCAGACCCAGCCTTGACGGAGTTCCCCATAAGACAAACTCCACTCATGCAACCTAAAAGCAAGGCCTTAACCTGTTCTGTAACATTAGTAAAACTTGTTGGTGGGATGGATATGTGTCCCAAAGACCCCCCCCCCCCATCTGTGAAATAGACTCCCACTCAATGTTAAGCAGAGTACCTCTCTAGCCCTCTTTAAAAGGAACCTGGATGACTGGATGGGAAACAGAAAATATACCCCTGGCATCCCAACTGTTTCCCTGCTGGACAGGGGAAACAGGTGTTGACTTAGAGAGAACATGGGTGAAATTCTTAGCTAGACTTATAAATGCCTCTGGGCCAATAGCCTAGTATCATCCTATGAACCTATAATAGCAAATTATATACATCTTGCAGTATATCCATATATATATATATATATATATATATATATATATATATATATATATATATATATATATACACACACACACACACACACACACACACACACACACACACACACACACACACACACACACACACACACACACACACACACGCATGATGTGGCAGGACTGAAAACCTACAAACTAACAAATTGTGTAGAATGTAAAATATATTCTCCAACACAAATAAATACATTAAATACATTTACAAAATGTTATTCAGAACAGTTTTGGTTGCACAAAGGTGGTGAGAAATTTTGCTAATAATATCCCATTACCTTTGATGCTGAAATTAAATTAAATTACATTGAAAAATAAATATGCACATTGGACACAAAGTACAGGGATGAAATAGAATTAGAAACGATGACCTGAGAACACTTTGGCATGAAATTACAACATCACTGTATTTGTTATTCATCAAGTCATTAAAGTACGAGGAGATTCCTCAAGATTGGAGATGTGCACGATCGCAACCCATATTTAAGGGATAGGGGACCAGCACAGATCCAGAGTCACAGATACCCATAACTTAACATTGGAAACGTGCTCATGTGCAACCCATATTTAAGGGATAGGGGACCAGGACACATCCAGAGTCACAGATACCCATAACTTAAGATTGGAGACATGCACGTGTGCAACCCATATTTAAGGGACAGTAAGTCATAAGGAGCCATAACTTTATTTTTGTGGAAAAACAATGGAAAAGGTTATTTGCATAATGTATCATCAGAATTGAGAAGACTAACCCCCAGATTCACTACATTTCTGTACAGGACTAGCTTAGTCCTGCATGGAAGCGCATGTTTAGGAGCAGGACAGCAGCGCGCCAGGCATATTAATGAATTCATGCTGCTTGAGCTCCTAAACGGACACGAAGCATGTACGAGTGCAGGGGGTGTGTCTGAGAGCAGAGCTCACAGAATATACATGCTCCTACAATCAAGAACAGCAGTTTAGGAATAAGAATGAGTGAGACTGCTCATAGATGTTTGCATACCCAAGCAACATCCCCCCAAGTTTATAACAGCAATAGTTAATATAAAAAATATAAAAATGCTTCTTTTTTTAATCAAACAAATAAATTTAACTGTAGATGTGCGGGTTTGCCCATTGCTTAACTATGTTTATTGCAGCTTAAATGACACACTAGGATAACGATCAAGATATATATATGCAAATGAAGCAGTACGGCAATAGTGTAGTGGGCAGAGCATTTGCCTTGTGACCAGTCATTCCCGGTTTGAGTCCCACACCATTAGATTCCATTTTCCATGTCAAATCACTTTATGAACAATATGTTTTGTTGGATAACCTACTAAATAACATATATTTGTGAAATGGAGTACTGCATTAAATGCAGATGTGAGGTGTCATTGTCATAATGTTGTAAAATCCACAGATAATCACAAGTGCTCCATACAGTATATGTTCACATGAATCAGGGATACAAATCGACGGTACAACGTGTAATGAATGATAAATCCATAGAGTTTCCAAATCCACCACCTTCCAAAAAACATTTTACATTACTGTCTAAATTAGTGTGGTGGAAAGTGTGGGTAAGCACTATTAAGCAAGAGTAAGCATATTTAAGCAGTGATAAGCATGTTTAAGCCCGTTTGCATGGGGGTACTCAATGCATACACAGGTTAAGCAATATTAAAACTAACTCTCTGTAAGCATATTTAACCAGAGGTTAGCACTGCTTACCATTGCGCAAACCAGCTTACAATTGCTTAAAAGTACCTTAATCACTCTGTATGCAACAGCCACTGTTCTGGCCAGAAACAAAATAAACAGCCTTTGCAGATCTTGAACCCATGACCCTGTACACTATAGTCACAGTAGTTAACCCTAAGACATCACAGCAGTACATAGGATTGTGGTATCACCAGACAGATCCTCACTTTAGGAAAATCAAACTGAACACATGAAAGGAATTGATATATATATATATTTATGTTGTATAACCTACTACATAATATAAATATGTGAACTGGAGTACTGCATTAAGCCCAGATGTGAGGTGTCACTGTAATAATGTTGAAATCTCCTAATAAACACAAGGACCCCATACAGTGTACATACACTCTAATCATGGATACCAAACAGATATATAAGATGTAATGAATAATAATTCAATGTCAAAAAGCAAATAGTATGCAAATTAAAAAAATAAACACTAAGCATTGCTCAACCCAGCTTACTAGGCATAAGCAATGTGTAGGCCAGCTAACTAATTTTGCCCACTGTTACACCCCTTTAAGCAATGCCAACCTCAGGTAAGCATGTTTCCCTATAGTTTATCATTTTCAAAACTGTCCAATCAAAGCAACTTGACAGAAATTGGCCCTATTTAAACCCAATAGGTGGGAATACATCTCATAACTGGTTGCGGCTTCCTTCTGTAGGCACTATGATGACTGGTATGGGAGAGGGTGGGCGTTTTCACCCACAGCACTGGGGCATCCAGGAGTCCAGAGTCATGGCAGGACTCCTTGTGAAAGAACATTACCAGAGACTGCTGCAGGGCCAGTACCAGGGTTACCAATACAAAGAGGAAGCCTGGGACCATCTTGCTTGTGCTCTCACCAGTGCCACTGGCATACCCCAAACTGGTGAGCAGGTCAGGCATCACTATGCTGACCTGAAGTGGAGAATGGGGGATCTGTTGGATCAGTGAATCCAAGAGGCTAGGAGGACAGTGGATGTGCCAGCCGTGTGTAAGTATCAGGCCACTACCAGTTTAATAATTTCCAGTTCATGCATATTATGAATAGGTGTGGTTATATATTCTTCTTGTGTCTTTCACAGTTGCAGTTGAGTGGACTGTGAACCAGGAAGCCCATGCCTGTAGATTGCAGCAGTTGTGACGCGCAGGAGGTTAGTAATACTCTTGCATGTACTGTCATAGGAAATAAATCTAAATGTAGTAGTAAGGTTATTGCCTGTATAAAACCTGTATTGTTTAAGGCATGTACTGCATACACCACAGAATATGGCAGGTACAGTCTAATATATGTTGTATGTCAATAAAAGCATAATAGCTTGACAATAAAGGTCTAACTGCTGGACTTTCTGGACATATCAACAGAGTTGTGGGTTATGATTCTGCATACAGCCTACTACCACACCCAGTGTTTACTCTGGTATCATATGGTAATGTACAGTTGCAATCTCTTAATAGTACTGTTGTATTAAGCACTGTTACCCACATTGTGCTACATAAATAATATGTGTAGCAATGTCTGTATATGACTGTTGTAATCACATGAGGTCACATAGTACAACTGAGAGAGACTTATACAGAAAACAGTGAAAAGACAGACAACATAATCCAAATAGCACACTCAACTGTGACGTGAACTGTTGTATTTTTAGCACACACAGCCATGGTTCAAATCCTGGGTCTGGTAGTAGGCTGTATGCAGAATCATAACCCACAACTGTATTGATATGTCCAGTAAATTGGCCTATATCTGCTGCCTGTCACCTTGTCCCCCCTGTCAAATCAGTGGGATGTTCCCAGATGTTTAGGCAGCAAATAAAACAGGGTTTATTATAGGTTCATAGGTTTATACTAGGCTAACTGCCCTAGGGCATTTATAAGCCTAGCCCAAAGTTATGTGGCTTACGCCGCCCCTTATGTTAGAAATACTGTGCCCATTAGTTTGTTGTGCCTCTGTCCAGTAGTGACACAGAGATGATTCCTGGGGTAAACCTATGATCTCCCATCCACCGGTCAAGATTTCTGTTGAACAGAGCCAGCGAGGTGCTCTGCCTCACATGGACCGGGATTTTATTCCACAGCATGGGGAGTCTCTGGGTGATAAATCTATCCCTCCAGCACGTCCTATTTATATCCGTGCTAAAGTTTAAGTCTCTTGCTCTAGTGGTTTTGGTGGATTTGGATTTTTTGAGGTGGAGCATGTCCATTAATTCCGGGTTGGTCATGGCCTTGTATGTCAGGCACAGGTCACCTCTGAGCAGACGGTATGCAACTGAATAGAGTTGGAGTTTCTTCAGTCTGGCAGCATATGACAGGTTTTGGAGTCCCTTTATCCTTTTGGTGAGGAACTTTTGGGGTCTCTCCAATTGCTGCAGGTGTCGGGTGAGATACACCCTGAATGGGGCATTGTACTCGATCATTGGTCTGATAAGTGAAGAGTACAGGGGAACAATGACCTCACTTGATCTGGATGTGAATCCCTTCATGATCAGGTGGGCAATGTAGAAGGTCTTTCGAACCACTTTAGCAACGTGAGTGTCAAACGAGAGGCCACAGTGTCAACCTGGGTCCCCAGGTCCCTGATAACCTCTTCTGTGCTTAGTGGGTTGCCACCTATATGGTAGCTTGGGGTTACCTTGTTTTTCCCGAAGGGTATGACTATACACTTTTTTGCGTTTAACTTCAGGCCATGGCTCTGGCACCAGCTATCAGTTTCCGTGAGACCCCTCTGAAGGATGTCTGTGTCCGATGTACTATCCACTATGGCACCCAGTTTGCAGTCATCCGCAAACTTTGTCAGCCATAGTCCTCCTAGGTTTGCCTGTACTTCTGAGAAGTAGATGCCGAACAATAGGGGGCCAAGGACTGAGCCCTGTGGGACTCCACTTGTAACCGGCTTGGAGTCTGACATAGCTCCAGCAACTCTAACCCTGTGGGTTCTGTCCTTTAGCCAGTTTGCAACCCATCTTGTGACATATGGGTTTACATTTAAGCTGGTAAGTTTCTCTATAATACCCGAGTGGAGTATTGTGTTGAAAGCTTTTGCAAGGTCAAGGTAGGCTGTATGGACTGCCTTTCCCTCATCAATGGCCTTGGTGACTGTTTCGAAGAAGTCGACCAAGTTCAAAAGGCAAGATCTGCCCTTGACAAAGCCAAACTGGGTTGGGTCCAAGGTCTGCAAGTCTCCTATGTCCTTGTTTATGAGTTCCATTATGATCCTCTCCATAGCTTTGCAGACCAGGCTTGTTAAGCTTATGGGGTGGTAATTACCAGGGTCCGTAGAGGCACCGCCTTTGTGGAGTGGGAACACAGTTGCCGTACGCCACTCCTTGGGCACATATCCTGTGGTGAGGCTAAGATTAAACAGCTGCCTTATGTGCGGGTTTAGTTCTTCATTGAGTTCATGTAGCACACAGCCGGGGACCCCATCCGGTCCCATTGATGCTGTGTTTTTAGCTTTAGAGAGAGCAGCTTTCACCTGCGCATTTGAGATGTCTGGGAGGCTACACTCAGTTGGGATAGTTATCTCTCCTTTTGGGGGAGAGAGGGGGGTGAAGTTTGCGCTGAACCTGTCTGCCAGTATGTTGGCAATGTCTGTGGGTTCAGTGATTTTGTATCATTTTGGACTAATTCTGAGCATATCTGGGAGTTTCCACCCAGGTTTCTGACATAGCTGAAGAAGGCCTTATGATTGTCTTTTGAATCTATGGCAATTTTTCTCTCAAAGTTGGCCTTGGATGATTTTATGAGGGATCGTAGTTTCTTGCTAGTGCTGATCAAAGATGCCTTCCCTTTTTGGGATTTTGCTCTATCATGTAATAGCTTTCTCCTCTTATTGTAAAGTTTGTTTATGGCTGGGGTCCACCAGACTGGACGTTTGTCCTTGGAGGAAAGAGTCTTGGTTTTATTTGGGATTGCCTGATCCATGCAGTCCTGAAGGTGTTCATAGAAGGCATTTGTAAGGGCTTCCGCAGCTTGGGTTGTGGTTTCCATTGGCTCGGGGGCCTTGAAGGATACCACACCTGTCTTGAGTAGTGTGAAGTTTGCTTTAGAGAAGTTCTTCACTGTGGTCTTTTTTGTTTGGGGTGGGGGCGGGATGCGGATTTCTAGTGAGATTAGTTTATGATCTGATCTCACCAATGAGGGAGATACTTCCGGTGTGGAGCATTTTGTCCCCATGTTCTTGATGATGAGATCTAGTATATTTTCTCCTCTTGTGGGGACGGTGACTAGTTGTTCCATGGCATTTGAATTTATGAACTCCAGGAACCTTTGGACTAGAAAGTTTGGGCTTGAGTAATGTTCCCAGTCTATATTCGGGTAGTTGAAGTCACCCAATATGATGGTGTTTGATGATACATTTATACCCTCCAGTGTCTTCAGGAAGGCTGTGTGGGTTTCCCGAGTTTGAGAGGGTGGCCTGTAGCATGCTACAAATTGTAGAGCAGTTTTGCCTATGGTTAATTGCACCTGGATGGTTTCCGATGCTTCGTGCATAGCCACCAACCTGGAGGTGTGGGTATCCTTGATGAATATGGATACACCCCCTCCTTTTGTGGTGTGGTCTGGGTTTTGGGGCCGGCATGATATGAGATGAAACCTGATAGTGCCGGGGTGCTCTCAGGAGCCTTGAACCAGGTTTCAGTCACAGCACAGACATCGATGTTCTCCATACTGAGAAGGGCCTCGAGTGCATGCATTTTGAGATTTAGACTTCTGGCATTGAGCAGCATTACCCTTAGTTTCTTCACGTTTTTGTTTTCTAGAGTGGTAGGTTTAGAATTTGAGCCTTGCCTAAAAAGGGCACTATGGGGGTGGCAAGAGCCTTAGCCAATATCCGGAATCCCAGGGGTGACAGGTGCAAGCCGTCCCTTGTGAAGCAGCGTGGCTTGTCGAGCATGTCATCCCAGACAGACAGGCACTGGATCCCCTTTGAATGACACCAGAAATTAAGCCAATTGTTAAAGCTGATCATCTTGTCACTATATTGTGGCATCATTCTTGGTGAAGGAAGGATACTGCTCAGGGTCAGGTCATACCTGCCTGGGCTACATAATCAGAGAGCTCCTCTATGTCTCTTTTCATGTAGTCCAGGGAGGTACGTCTCAGGTCGTTCACACCAGCATGGACAATGACTGTGTCATACTTGTACTTGCCGTGGAGTGACCTGAGTGCTTGTGTTATGTGGCGGATTCTAGCGCCCGATAGGCAGCTTACCGTGACCTTCTCCTTGTTCAGCCTGGTGAGTGGGACGTCAGTGTGTCTGACTATGGAGTCACCTATGACAAGTATGTTTGGTGTTGTATTTGGCCTTAAGGGCAGTGACTGCTTTGCACACTGATTTTGTTGTTTATGTGTTGTTTGTGTGGTGTATTGAGTTTGCAGTTGCTTGGGTGTCTGCTTTGGAGGCCTTTGCTGTTTAGGTAAATTTTTACTCAGAGCCTCCGAGTATGTCTTAGTGTGTTTATGTGTTTGATTCAGTGGTGTGGTTGAGTTATGTGAGACTGGTATTGTGGTGTGTGTAGTTGCCTTCTCCTCCTGCCTGGTCTTGCCAGTCCTGAGTTGAGAGAGCTCAGCCTCCAGTTTGGCTAAATAGCTGCATCTCTCGCAAGTGTTAGTGTTACGTGGGAGGAGGAGAGGGTTGTCGTGTACATGAGGCAATTGTAACATTGTCTCAGAATTCTCAGATTCACCAACTGGGCAGGAGAGGACGCCAGCATCTGACCCTTCGACATGCTAGAAAGAATTATGAGTTGGTATGAGGCAGAAAAGTAGTGGGCTTAGCAGGGAAGTGGGCACTCCTGGGGGGTTTTGCTAGTGAGAAATTTGTATAATATAGGAGTGCTTGACCTGCAGGAAAAAGAGTTTCAATTCAAAAGCTTGATATAATAAACCCTTTTTTATATGGATGGTCGTGATGTGCCTTTTGTTACTGGATTTAATCTCGTGTTGCTTCACCAGTATGTCTAGCTATTCTACACCTGTTTCTTGGACTTTGTTAGGCAGCAAATAAGAAATACAACTGATTGTCAGACATCTATAAGAACAATCCTGTTACTCTAGCAACTCCAAAAAATGTTATGAGAGTAATAAGCCAAGTATGTCCCATCTCCATCCCAATGTGTGAAGCTTTGACCAGAGTGTGTGCAGTAACACAGTGAAATGTATGTGCATAATACTAATGTGGAATCTGGTAATATGTGTGGCAACATTCAGGTATTGCTAACAAACATTGCCCCCCACAGGTCAGTATGATACGAAAACTGTGCCTAGAAATAAAAGATTGATATCCTGTACTGGTACTGTTTACTCTATATCTGCCGGCTGTTAACCTATCTCCCTGGCATATCACTGTGCTAATCTTTGACATGTAGGCAACATTTCATGTCATATAACTGACTGTCAAGCCTGTACATATTTGGAAAATGTCAATGAAAACAAGCCTGTCATTGTACAAATCACCAAAGGTTTAAGAGGGCAATAGTCAAAATATGTCCCGGTTCACCTGCATGTTGTCAAGACATGCCCAGAGTGTGTGCAATAAGAGATGGGCAGGTATGTGTATAACATCAGCCTGGAATCTGGGAATATGTGTAGAAAGAGTAGTGTTAACATACAAAACCTCCACAGGTACACCACGTAAGAGGTGTATACTGCAGGTAAAACTCATTTCATGTACATAATTGTATACATCCATACAGCTGTCCAATGTAAGGCCATAGGGTAGTGTACTAAAACCTGTAAGGTACAGATCACAAAACTGACTAGGAAAGTAAGGAGAATGACAGGACTATACTAGTTGTTAATTGACATCTTTCTCCCCCCAACCATATCTGCAGCAATAAACTAAATACACAACTCAATTGGTATGTGCTCCATTAAATATATTGTTGGGACATATGTCCTATTGTTTGATAAATACTTAAATTTGTTCCTGTGCAAGTGCCATGATAAAATACACCCAACATTGGTGGCATGCTGCCATCAATGCACCTGCATGCTGTTGTTAAGGCCACTGTGGTTCCATGGATCTAGGACTTTTGATCAAAAGATCAAAAGCCCAAAACCATTACCACAGAAAACACTAACAAAGGAGCTTTCATCATAAAAGTATGTTAAAAAAAAAACGCAAAATCTACTTGCATGCAGTGGTGCAAGCCCCCCTCCACCCCCCCACCCCACTTTAATATTCTCACTCAGAGGTCACACTACAGTGGGGAAAAGGGAATTTTCCCTTACCACACCGTAGCACGATCGGAACAACAAACATACTTACGCAAAACTGCTGCTTCGATGAACAGCGCGTTCGCGCAAGTACGCTCACCAATTTGGGATTCGGTTAAAGATACAGTCAAGCATCTGTACAGATCCCTGTTCCATATATGCATGTGATCTATTTGCTATGCAACTGTTCCATATCTGGTCTTTCAAGTTAATGGTAATATCTATGCATGCTGTTATACCTAATCCTGAAATGTGCTGACCATTACCCACATATGTTGTAAATTTGAACACCATAGCATGTTTGGGTAGGCCGGTCCCAGCGGACCCACCTGTCCCACCTCAGCTGGCCGTGGCACTATGCATCAGCATGTCTGGGGTCCACTCCAGGAGCTCCTGGTCCGCTGTTCCTGCACCATCTTTGGGTGGAACTGCCTCAGGGGTTGGGTCTCACACCCACCTGGGAGTGGGCGTGGACTGGACACTGTCACCCATCACCAGGTCCAGGGTGTGGTGAATAGCGTAGTAATGCCGGGAGTTTGGAGATCTGCTATGCCAGCTTGAGGGCCGCATGTCGCAACTACAGGGTCAGCCTGGCCCTCCTACTCAGCCCTCACCACAGCCACCTTCGGGGCTGTGAAGGTGCAGTGGTTACTGCCCATGTGTGGGGTCCTCAGTCCCACTGTATCCACTATGGGGCTCATGGGCTTCCAATTTCCAAACACCCCTCCACATCAAGGTGTTTACCCCCCACGTGCTATATCTCACCCCTGTATGCTGTCTTGTCTCTCTTGTCTGTTATCCTACCCAACCTACTTCCCCAAATATACCTACTACCCCTCCCCAACATCCCTCTCTCACCGGAAAAAAAAAGGGCAATCTATTCCCAAAAAAAAAAAAAAAAAACTCGCCCCATACATAGCTGTCCATTTCACACGTGTCCACTGGATACATGTAATCTGGTCTAATTTGCATCACAACATATTACTGTTGTCCTCACTCCTCTCTCAGGGGTATGAGTGTCGAAATCGCTCTCCAAATTCAGTGTATATGCACAGCTGTTGCTGTAGAATAAATGGGCAGCTATGGAACTTCCCTAAACCCGTCCTGCACATCCCTAGCTATTTTCCCTACTGTCTTTCTCTCTTTGCGATCCTTTTTCACCACTATCCTATCAACCCTTTTTCATTTCATTTTAAAGAAATTAGCACGGGGGTAAGCGGAAGTAAGCACTTTTAAGCAGCAGTAAGTGGGTTTAAGCCTGTTTGCACGGGGGTAAGCAATGCCTACACAGGTTAAGCAACTCAGAAGCTACATCAGTATAAGAAACTGTAACCAGATGTTAGCAGTACTTACCTACACATAAACCCTCTTACAATTGCTTAAAAGTGCCTTAATCACTGCCCATGTATATATATATATATATATATATATATATATATATATATATATATATATAAATACATCTATAGATATCTATTATATTACCAGTATTATATACAGATATATATCTATAGATATAAAAGAGAACATAACAAATACATATATGATCAAAGTCACCATTAATGGGGCTGAGGGGGTCCAAGCTAAATATGTTTTGTAAGTATTGATATCACCCTTTCCCACAACAAAACACATCTGCCCTGCAATACAATACCAACTGTTGCAAGTCCCATACCCAGGATCCGACACAACATGGGCACAAGACATTAACAGTAATCCATCTCACCTGTATGATATCAGGATGGTATCAATAACATATCATGCAGTACTCTGACCATAGGGAATGTACAATGTGGAAGCAATAAACATTCCAAAGATACATACACACACACACACACATATATATATATATATATATATATATATATATATATATATATATATATATGTGTGTGTGTGTGTGTGTGTGTCTGTGTGTGTAACTACACATACACATACATAGACATGTATAGGAAGCTACATATTTAGAGGGTGCACATCATACTGAACAGCCAGTATTCCTACAGTTGCCACCTTATCAAATAGACAGTGTGAGTCACCCATACAAAAGACAATTGTTGTCTGAAACATATACCCACAGAGAAGTCAAATAATATGACACCACACAGAGGTCTGCATACATAGGAAAGTTTTATTTGTGTACTGTCACAGTTGTATATGCCATGTCATATGGCTGTTAATACTTTGAAATGCATACAAACAGATTAATGCAACTCTCAAGCAGATCATTTAATACAGTACTATCTAGAGAGTCTATTTTATAGACACAGAAACAGAACATGGCTGGCACAACAGATTTCTATCCCAAGGAATCCTACTGACTAGACCTCCTATGCATGTAAAGCAATACTATACATGGTCTGTATTCAGCAATATTCTGGATGAATAGCTGGGAATTCATAAATCCTCTCTAGGATATATAACATGGTGCTTCTTGACCATGGGGTTTAGCTGACTCAGTCAGTGCTCAAGCTTAGCTGGCTATGCTTATAAATGGTCTTTTGAACTGCATGCCTAGTACATACCTATGAACTTATCAACATAATATATAATTACCAAGTACATTACAAATGCCCATGCTGCATACAGAATATATATGCAGACAAAAACATCAGTTTATTGATGAACATATTGCTATAATCCATCTCATTTGAATGTCATTACTGCATAGTTTAGCTTTACACACTGTACTATTTTTCTTTTTCAGAAAACACCCTACTGTGTTTTTTCCGGCCTATAAGAGTACCAACTATATACACACATAACAAGGTACCTGTAAACAAAGCATTTAATCGTTTACTTTAATAAGTAAAGAAAACAAAGAGATGTGTGCTGTACTCTCCAACGTACCGTGAATTAAACAACCTCTGAGTCAAATCATTTAATTCATTCTCCCTTGTTTTTTTTATTCAACTGTTTATCTGCTTGTTTACTAATTAATTTCAGTATGATAACGATGTAAGTGGGAGGTGGACAGACCCTTTTGAATGACAACCTGAGCTCCGTGGTGCAAGACACAAACAGAAAACTGTAAACAGAATAAAGAATTATACCACTTTCTGAACGAATGTCAAACCATTTGGCAAAATGCAGAAGTGGAATTCAAGCAAGATGATAGCTGAGAAAAA